>NC_050181.1:41455851-41458351 GCF_008315115.2 Sander lucioperca | reverse complement strand
CTATCCTAACCTCTTCTATCTATCTATGTGTTGTCTCGCGATAAAACGAAGAAGAAAAAAACGAAAGGAAGAAAAAAATTGGGTCATCATCCAAAAGGGGGGGTGTGTGTGTGTGTGTGTGTGCGCGCGTGTGTGTGCGTGTGTGTGTGTGTGTGTGTGTGTGTGTGTGTGTGTGTGTGTGTTGTTAATTTGTTACAGATAATTTAATAATGCAGTTTGTTTATCCTTTCATTTTTTGTAAAACTTGTATATGTCATCTTCATATGCAGTTAGAGATACAGTAGATTTTGAAGCTGCATGCGTTTGTTTTCTGCATGCAGCAACATTAAGACACACACTGTTCTCCTTTATTCTGTTAGCTGGGTCGGTTTGGGATTGGTGACTTTCTAGCAGCAGTGATTTGACATCTGGAGACTAGTGATGCGATACACAGTGGTGCTGTAATAAAGAGGAGCAGGGTGAACTGTGCCTGAGCTGGCCATTTACAGTTTGATGATGCTGGAAGAGGCAGATACACTCATTCACACCCATACACTCACATTATTGTACATTTTACAGCACACAGTGACCTCAGCTATAGTTGATCTCAGCTTAAGACTAAGCCTGTTGTTATTTTATGCTGCTTCTTTTAAAAGAAAGTTCTACAGAGCACACATATTTAACACCTGAGATGGCGACTGACACTTGGGGCTGATTTTCGGTGGACATTTTCTCCATTTGTAACTTTTTTTTCCACTAAAGCTGCTTAAACTTTGAAAACTCAGCAGAGAAATATCAGTGAACTTAAACCGTTCTATGCTCTCTGCCTCACACATACTCTTCTATTCCCACACACAAACACACACACACACACACACGTGGACACACACACACGCAAAAGCATTTGCTTCCGGTTCTTTGACTGAAGAGATCCATTTCTCAGGGTCCAAGCAAAATTAAACTCTGTGGTTTCCTTGCCTGTGGAAACCTTGTCTTGACTAAAGGTGGCCTGTTAAGATTATGGGGACCGAAACCACCTAACTTTCCCCTCTGTCAACACCTACACATACCTGTACACTCAAAACAGGTGGATGCAACTCTGTATATTGAAGTGCCATCTCTCCTTAAGTCTTCCAGGCATTCTTTTTTTGAGTGAAATGCATCGTGGGGTGTAGTCTATGAAGGAGGATCCGGGCTAGAGGACGTAGCTAGTGAGAGGATCGTATTGTGTCGTAGTCTGTGTCTCCCGTGGGTCGTAGCAATCTGCCCCATTAATTAAGGCATGTTACCAAAAACATTACCTGAGTTACCTGAGTCCTGCACATGTTTTTGGTAACATATATACTGTATATCTCAGAAAGACTGGTATGGTGTCAGTCTCTTACAGTCAGTGGGACCTTTAATGTATTTACATGCATTTATTTTAAAAGCTCTGAGCCAAGCTGTGCTGTGACTGGTGGAGAGACAGAAAGCAAAAGAGATGCAGCTTGTTTCCAGAAGAATACAGAATACAAATCTTAAATGAATTATGTAGATTTAAATGTAGCTGTATAGTATAGTTCTTTCTGTAGAATTCTCCTTTTTACCTCTCATTATTGTAAAGTAACTTAGTAAATAAATATAAAGACAGCATATGTTTATTTTGTACAAAAAATAAAAACTACTGAATCATAATTAACCATGTTTACCATTCCTCATCTGTGACTTGATTTGTTGTTGTTGTTTGTTGGAGCGTGTGGGATAGGACAGAGAGGGGTCTCTTTAGCATGCAGGGTTGGGTTTCCCAAAATTGTCTGATTGGAAAGCATCAAGGACTATTTGTAATAGTGTAGTCGCAGAGGTTTATGGAGGTCTTAATACAGCACAAATGTACGAAAAGAGTCACCTAGACAGCTGTGTGAAGATCACGTGTTCCTTTCTATTTTCATTCTAAGATGCTTTGTTGGGCACATGTTCAGAGAGGAAGTGAGATGCTTTTAGCTTCACAGGCAGGAAGGATTTTTTGGGATTGCATCTGGTCTGGCTGTAATGTTTCTTCACGTGGTAGTTTTTCTACGTTTTGTGAGCTGTCACATCATCAATTATATCGAAGACGTTTGGAGAACTAGAAGGCTATGATATCCGTATGAGCATGGAACATATTCAGATATACAAAATTATATACAGCATATGTGGAGAACCGTAAACGAATATTTTCATATTTTGTGAAATACTCTTATGCGCTAGAAGATTAGCTGAGAAGATTGATACCACTTGCATGTATGTACGATAAATATGAAGCTGGAGACGGCACCTGGTTAGCTTAGCTTAGCATAAAAACTGGAGACGGGGGGAAACGGCTAGCCTGACATTTCTAAGGTAACAAAATCTGCCTTCAGGATCTCTGACGCTCACAAATTAACGTGTTTTATCTTGTTTCTTTGATACGCTTTCCGACAATTCTCTGAAGTGTTGAAGCACAATTGCACATTTTTTCACCACTTATCCCCCAAAACGCATGTCCTTAGAAAAGGAGAGTGAT
>NC_050181.1:41438351-41450851 GCF_008315115.2 Sander lucioperca | reverse complement strand
CATTGTTTTCAGGGCAACCTGGGCTGTCAGGATATGTATGCTACAGGGATGTCACATAAATGTGTAAATTGTTATATGACTACAAATACAAAAGAAAATCTAAGCGGAAATTGAATCTTACAGAAATGTGTACGCGTTTATCCAAAAAGTTAGTTGTGCCATCTCCAATGCATTTCCTGTCTGCTATGAGACATCAGGAGGCCAAATCCCACTCATTTACATATTCAGGGCTGCCTGAATGACCTGAAGCTCTGCTCTGAGAATGTATTTATTTATAGCATTTATGCTGTATATCATTATTTTGGATCGTTTGTTCCGTGTTTAGTATCTGTAGCAGTGAAGTAACACAGTCAGGAAAAGTGGCAGCATCTCCAACATTGTGTATGAAAACACCAAAGAAGAAGAAGATAGTCAGGAAGAAAGCCTCTGATTGGTCGACACACTCACCTGACAAAATTCTGGGATTCAAGATGGCTGGGGCAAACGGTAACAGTGGATTTTTCGCTCCTAAATAATGGTGCAAAGTTTTTGAAAAGACACTGCAGTTCCAGGCTGAATTACAAAGCTTTTGGCAATGCGGAGATATCAAACATTGTGTAACTTGATTTATGGATTCATACTTTATTGTACCTAGACACTGTAACTCCATGCTGGATTAAAAAAAGCTTAATAGAAGGCCAACAATCACATGGAAGACCTTGAAACGGTGCATTTCTCTGCTTCTAAACAAAAAAAGTAAGTCTCTGCACTGTATTGATTTGGAGATATTGAATATGACATAAGAGATTATTAAGAGTTATCAGAGCCTTTTGTCTACACTGAATAAAAACTTACAATTTACAGGTGAAGCAGCTGTGACTTAGGCTGGCTACACACTGGCTGCGTCGCATGAGCGTGTCAG
The DNA here is from genome assembly GCF_008315115.2 of Sander lucioperca. NCBI lineage: Eukaryota > Metazoa > Chordata > Actinopteri > Perciformes > Percidae > Sander > Sander lucioperca. The sequence goes on along the minus strand of NC_050181.1, from coordinate 41,449,950 downwards.
CTGCGTGGCGTGTCCGTTTATATTTCGGCTCCCATGAGGTTAGAGCTTATACACTGCCTGAGTGACACGCACGTCTCAGACGCGGCTTGAGCCGCGCCGAAAACGTGTGCATGCTAGAAATATAACCGACGCCTATTTTTCACACGACACGCAAGCGTGTTAGAAGCGTTTCCAGGCAAAATAGAATAGGAAAAGATGTTTATATGTCATTTGGACACAAATACATATTAATAAATGACATGTTGATGTTTGAAAGTCTCTAGGTTTTGATATAAATGCAGATATAAATGTAATTTAAAAAAGTATTTCTAATATTGCACCTGTCAATACAGAACAAAATATTCTGTAGCCTATTTTGCCGTCAATACTTCTGACGTTGTCTTTGCTGTAATCAAATCAGAGTATATTTATGTTTAACATGATATTTCATTTTATCAATGGGAAACACAGACACAGGATGTACAGACAAGGCTAGCAGCAGCAGCAGCGATGTGTCAGACACGTTTCTGGTGTGTAAAGACAGAAAAATCCACGCAGCTGACATGCAACAGAAATGCCACGCTCACGCCACGCAGGCAGTGTGTAGCCGGCCCTAGTTGTCAAAGTGAAACAACCTATCTGAATGCATCATTCAGTACATTTACTTCTGTGCTGATTATCACACACGTGAATGTGCACAGTAAGTTTTGGGTGGTGCTGGATCAAAGGTCTGGGTGTCACCAAAAACATTAACATTTACCCAACCATTAATCTTCACAATAGATTTCATGCAAATCTGGCTTGATTTAGTTTTCAATATACCTTGTCATAAACCAAAGTGAAGGTCAAGAAGAAATGTCCACGTGATGGGTGTGAGAGGGGGTCGGGGGCATCACCAAAATCTTAAGGAAACTTTGATTGTGGCTGATGAATATTGATGCTAAATTCCATGGCCAAAAAATTGACAGTATGCGCCTTTTATGTATTATCAAGTGGAATCAGAAGAGGGCAGCATGACTGTGGATATAAGGACCACCAAACTCTTTTACAGCCACAGCTACTCCAGCCAAGCCATTTTATTACTGGGCCATAACATCCATCATGGGTGCCACCAGGTTACAGAATTAAGCTACATAATGAACACAGATAAATGTCAATGGCTTGTTAAGTGTTTACACAACAAACACAACACTTAATATCGTGGTTGGCTTGCTGTTTTTTCAGTTACGTAAAGTCTGCAATCAGTTACACAATCACATCATCTAGAACAGGTTTTGGGGAATAGGAAACAACAAGACATGAATAATCACCCTTCATGGTATAGCAGTTGAATTATATAAGTACTGATGCAAACAGTAACAGACAGAGGGCAGTTGTGGAGGTTGTAACTGTTGATTATAATCCTTGTTTGCAGTCCATGTTGTCCTCAGAGCAACACTGCAGTGAAATGGTATAGCCTGTTTGTCAGGGGTGGCTGAAGGACATTTCCTAGACTTGACTCACCCCGTCTTTTATTACAGAAAGCAATTTTCCTGCTTGGGGGGGCATTGTTGCATTTAGTTTGAAAGGTGACTCCAGTTGTAGGAACCCAACATTTCTAGTTTCCAGAACTGAACAGTCAGCACTCAGGGTCACAGCAGGGCTTGGAGGTTTACCAGTGTCAGCTCGGGGGGGGGGTTGTAAGGGAGTACTCCAACAATTTAGTAATGCACTTTAAAGTGTTCATATTATGATAATTTTCAGGTTCATAATTGTATTTAGAGGTTATACCAGAATAGGTTTATGTGGTTTAATTTTCAGAAAACACCATATTGTTGTTGTACTGCACATTGCTGCAGCTCCTCTTTTCACCCTGTGTGTTGAGCTCTCTGTTTTAGCTACAGAGTGAGACATCTCACTTCTGTACCATCTTTGTTGGGAGTCGCACATGCGCAGTAAGTACTGCTAGCTTGTCAGTTGCAGAGTATGATGGAGTGCCATGCTAGCAGCTAGGCGAGCATTATAACGTGTGTTACAAAGTGACGCATGTTCGTCACGGAAGTAAATGCTGGACTACAACAGAGCTGTTTGGAGCAGTTTGTGAACAGTGTTTGCTCTGGAAGATGGCAAGTCCCTTTAGGGTGGACTTTGGGCTTTTTCACTTTGTAAACCTATAATGTGCACAAAAATATATATAACACAATGAAGGAAAGGGGGAAACCCAAAAAGCACAATATGAGCACTTTAACAAAGTTCGAGAACTTGCAAGAGTCAGATTTACTGTAAAAAAGACTGATCTAGTGCTGAAACGGTTGGTTGATTAACAGATCATTAATCTGTAACACTTTTGATTAATGGTTTAAGTCATTTATATAACAAAAGTGCCTTACACTCTCTGGTTCCAGCTTTAATGTAAGGATTTTCTACTTTGTTTTATTACATTTATAACTTAGTTTTATATCATCGTACATTTATTTTTGATTCATTCATTGATGCAGTGTGGATCTTTTAGCAGTAATCACCATTCATCACCAACACAGACACACCATTCTTTCCATTCCACAGACAAAATGTGAACTTTGTTTGAACATAATGCAGAATTTGCTTTGTTGGCTTAGCTAAATGTTCGGCCGCGAGCCTGTCAGTTATCCAGCAATTGCTTTGCCACTGTGCATTTCTCTTCAGATTACCAAAGGATAGGAGAATATGTCAGCTGTTAAATTGAAGGCAAATAGTTTCTGGAGCGAGCTAACAACACTGACTTTATTTAATTAACACAGTGCTGCCTTTGCCAAGGTTTTCACAACATGTCTATCTCTGTAAAACAGAATTAGCAAGCTAATTCCTTTTTTCCTGAAGGGTGACTTTGCATTTATTCTATAAATTCAAGAACAGTGTGTGTTTGTTTTTACAGCTGGTAAACAGTTATACTAATGCATACTGAAAATACAGTGGGGAAGTATGTTCTCTTGGCACGTTACTTACTTTTCACAGGTGCAAAGTCGGTTACCATACCTTTACATTTTCTGTCTTTTAAACCAAAATTATGTATTTCTTTCATGTAAAGAAAGAAGGGAAAATGTACTTTTATCCAACACAAATCAACTTGATTTCGGAGAAAAAACAGAATATTAGACTATATTGCCTCATTTGCCAGACTTATCAATTTAAATTTAGTTTTAGAAATGATCTTGAAGACAATATCTTACTCTCAGATAAAAATGTATCCCTCACTCTACATTTGAGAAATGAATGTATATGTATAAGTTGACTAAGGTTAAGGTAAATTACATTACACAGGAGATGTGAACCAGTGGGGATGGAAGAGTTGATCAGCAACTCTCTTTACCCTTCACATTGCCTGGGTGTAGTGCTGTCATGCCCACATTGACTGATTTGGATCAGTGGGTCCTGAGAATTTGTCTTGACTGCAGAAGGTTGGGGAAACAGACCGTTCATCACCTTAATGGAAGAGTATTGATTGTGGTGCAGAAGCACGATACCCTTCTGCAATAGTAATTTTCAGAGAAATCACAGATGAAAAGGCATCAGGGGATATCCAGGAAGAGGGAGACACCATTGCCTTGATTGTTGTTAGCACCTTGTTATCTGTTGGGATGTGTCTGTGCCTGCACCTTTTTGACTATTAATGTGTCCAAATAGAGAAAATCAAAGCACACAGTATTAAAGGATGCGTTCACCACATCACAAAAAAAAATGATTTTACGGTTTAAAGATATCCATCTCTTTAAAACTGTACATATAAGTGGACATATAATCACCTTATAAAGTTAATATAGCTAAGAGCAGCATTATCATTCATTTGGAGTGAGGTGTGTGGTCACCTGTAAATCCAACAACTCCCCTTTTATGTTTTGGACACCAACTCATGAGGAAGTATCCCACTCTTTGGCTGCAAAATGTTTTATTATGTTCACCAACTAGTCGCTAACTTTTTGGTTGATGAGAACCAAGTTGCAGACTAGAAAACCAAAACAATGAGCTGAAAGATGCTAAAAATGCTCCTGCAAAGATGAATTGATAGCTTACCAGTACGATTGTTAGAATTATGTCCATTTTGGAAAAATTCTAAATATGTCCAATGCCTACATTGAGAGCCAATGTGGGAAGTATTGTGCCCCTAAAAAGCCAGGTAATGGTGGGAGATTGTGGATGTGCATGTAGCAAGGCCAGCTTTCATGCATTAGAGTGAAGTTTGTGTCCCATTACAAACCTACATTTCTTTTATTGCCTGTAACCATGATTGGAACCTAAACCAAGTGTGTTTTAGTTGCCTAACTTAAAACATACTCCCCTTAACTGTCCCCTTAACTAAGCTTTTTAGTAGCCAAGCCCAAACTATAACATAGTGGTGAACCTACAGAGAATTATCACCTGAATCTACAGCTCCCCTCAGCTTTGAAGTTTTATAGCGAGTTTCAGCTCATTGTTTAGCTGTCCGGCCTACAACTTAACTGTGTTGGTTCATTCTCACAGCTCTAGTGTTCTTCAGGAGTTGGTGGAGACCAAAAACAGAGCTGAAAGAGAGTGCTTATAATACAGATAAATAAATGACATTAATGTTGTTGAAGGTGTAAACATGGCTTAGTTGCCAAGAGCTGATATTGCAGAAAGCAAGAATTTTAGAAACGTTGGCATTGGCCATAACATAAAACAAAACAAATCGTGGGCATTCAACGTAATTCGAGTTTTAGCAGAATCGTCCAATATTGATGTTCTTGTCTGTTGATTAGATTGTAGTTCATCACATTCACTGTATGTACAGTCTTTTGTTCGTAACTATGAGCAACCACTTTCACATTACACATAGTCATGTCATCCATTAATATAACAATATTGATTTGTACAGCTTTAAAGAAAGGCTACTCTCTCCAGTGTTGCCTAGATATTCCATAGAACACACTGTCGATGCTTTCATGCTATTTCTTTGGTAGAAAGTAGTTCCAGTGAAAACTGTTGAATTTTTTAAAGGTAATTTTTCAATCCTGTGAGCACCACAGATAAAATTCCATTAATCTCATCTCGTCATTGTATTGAGTTGGGAGCAGACATTTCAGAGACAAAACTAGCTGCGTAGTTAAATACCATTATAGGAAATCAGAAAACATGTATTTTTGTTATTTGAATTAACCTAACCTTTTGATCTGTGAGTGCTGGGAATGTGCCTTTTCTCCACAGATCAGTGTAATCCCTTTATTCTGTGATCTCGCATGTCAAAATCACTGACAGCTGTCAAGGTGTGAGGGCCAAGGCAAGGGATGATGGACAACAGACTCATCCTGTGTGTGTGTGTGTGTGTGTGTGTGTGTGTGTGTGTGTGTGTGTGTGTGTGTGTGTGTGCACGTGTGTGTGTGCGTGTGTGTGTGTGTGTGTGTGTGTGTGTGTGTGTGTGTGTGTGCGTGCAAGCGAGCGAGCATATGGCCTAATAATATAAATCTATCTAAGCCTCCATCCGGCTGTATTTGACAATCTCCCTCAGTGATTAGTGGAACAAATGTCTGCCTGTTGCATTACAGCTGTTGTTTTGGCGGCCATTTGTAAAGCTTTCATGTCCTGCATGCTTTTCATTGGGAGATCATCTTATTACACGGTGTGTGTGTGTGTGTGTGTGTGTGTGTGTGTGTGTGTGTGTGTGTTTTAACTTTAAATCACTGTTATCTCCCCAGCATCTGTCTGTGCATGTTATTGATTCTTACCCATGTAGACCACATCACAAACAAACAAAAATGATTTCCTTACCTGGGATTTTCTTGTTTTCACATTTATATGGTAATTGTGTTCATTCATATTGCACAATAAATTATGTAAATAGGAATTATACTGCCCTGTTGGTACTTTGGTATAGTCTATATCGCTCAATCTCCATCTGTCTGTGAATGAAGTCGTCAAAGTTTATCTTTGCCTGTCATTTTGGAAATAGCTCAAACCAGTCAATTTTTCTTACAAAGAGATGGATGATTCATTCACAATTATATTTCTCACAATGACGAGGTTTGTGTTTCTCAATTCAAGTTTCTTTTATATTCTGTGATTCAAGGAAAAAAAATCTTGTTTTTCTACTACCTGGACAATAAAGAAACCACACAGCAACAAAGAGACACATCATTTCAATGTTAGAGGTAGTACAATCCTCCATTTTGTAGCAGCTGCATCCAATGTGTTCACTTTTTGATACAGGGCAAGTTGAGAAAGAGAACATTCCTAATTACATTATCCCTGTGGGAGTAGCTGCAAAGGGTTTTTATCCAAACACACACACACACACACACACACACACACACACACACACACACACACACACACACACACACACACACACACACACACACACACACACACACACACACACACACACACACACACACAGCCCAGAGAACCTCAGTCTTCTAAGGTTGGCCCCAGAGCAGCACTAATGGAACGGTGACTTGTTCAAGTGCACAGTGTGGTGAGTGGGTGTAGGGGACTGATATTCCTGAAGATCTGGGGATTCAAACTGGCAACCATGACAATATAAGCCCAACTGTCTCTGGCTGTTTAATAGGGTGTTTTTTTTTTTTTTATGGCTGGAAAACACAACTTGTTAGCAAAGTTTATGGACCAATTTATGTGCAAATAAACTGTAGATGGGACTTTGCATGCATACAAATAGCCTGTGTGATGTATTCAACATTGGTTGCTTTTCCTGTCAGCTAAAAAGGGAGAGTTAAGAACAGCAGGATGAGAGGAAAGATGGTGAAAGGAGCCCTCTGCCCTAACAGACATTTGAGTGTGATGTTAATTTTCCTGATGTGGGTCGAAAAAGGCTCATGCTGGCCTAGAGAGGGTAGGAGGAGATCATTAAAATCCGAGCTCAAACACACATACTGTGCGCTCAGCATCACAAAGACATGTAATTAGACACAAACTAATGTACCTGCTCAGATATCGGATCCTTTGCAGCTACGCTCATGCACACGTGCGCAGGCATTAATTAAGTGATGCTAAATGTGGGTCAGCACGGTTTTAACCACTGTGGTGTCATCAAGACATCATCAGAGGAGGCACGCACAGAGGCGCGTGCACGTAACTTCTTCGATTCTCAACCACTTGTACCCGAGGGAGTACTTCAGCAGTCACCAGGGGGTAGACTCAACTTATTAAAATAGAAATTACTTTTAGATTAGAAGGAAATATCCACATGTTGAGTCATGTGTTACACCTGAACATAGGGCGAGGAACCGTATTTGGTAACTTCATCGAACATTTAAACTAGCGTCTTCGTGCCTCTCCGTGAGGTCGTATAAACACATTGATTTCTCACAGCCAATCAGCAAAGATCAAGCTACTTCAAAGACATTCACCCCATGGCATCTGACCAATCAGGAGTTGTCCAGCGCCTTTCTAAGTTCAGTGACGTTCATGATTATGGAAAGTAAGGAAACACGCTGTTGTAATGCTTACGCTGTTAATGATCTTTCATGCCACTAGGTGGAGCTCTTGTAATTATGTGGCACTAGTTTTAGTACTCCCTCAGCTACTGTGTGTTAAGCAATGTTCACTTGCTAGAAGAGAGTGCTAGTTCCGGGCTCTAGAAGACTGCTGTTTCTTGCCTGTCCACATCTAATACATCCATGGTCCACATTCAATATTAAAGCTACCACTCGGTACAACCTTCGTTGTGGTCCTTATTATTGACCAAGTTACTACACATGCTATTGCCTACGCCTACAATTGTTATGCTTGTCCGCTCTACTATACGATAGGATGACTAAATAACCGTTCAGTCAACGATTTATTGTTCTGGAATTATTATGCATAGTCTCCCAAAAGTCAGTGAAGTTCCAGGCCGGATTACTAAGCTTCTGGAAGGGCCATGATTGCACAAATCCCTCTTTGGAAAGGCCCTGGTGTTAGCTAACATGTTGGGGGAAAAAACACAAAACGTGGCTAGCTTGAAGCGATGTGGAGATATTGGAGATTACGTGACTTGATTTTTGGATTCATAATTATTTATTTATTATACAAAGACACTGTAATTCCATGATGGATTAAAAAGCTTCTGGATGGCCTACATGGAGGATCTTATTGAAACGGAGCCCGTCTCTGCTTCTAAACAAAATAGTAAGTATCTGCACTGTAGCTATTGACCTGGAGATATTAAATATGACATAAGGTGAGCTCAGACAGGTGAAAGCATTGACAGCTAGCTAAAAGACAGACATATTAGGCATACACCGTTAAAAATGGTCTGTTAATGTAGCTGTCTAGCTAACTCTTTTAACTGTTAATCCTTTTTTTAATGCTAGTTATTTTTGTTAGAATTAACGATGTGCTATATGTGTGGGATAAATAGTTGAAATGGTTAGCTAAAAGTATTCAGTTAAAATAGTAATGGATAAATGGTTGAAATGTCCAGCTTCTACAGTAGGCCTAGCCTACCACCCTTGTATGATGGCAAAGTTGAACAAACCGGCATAAAAATATTACAATTGTATTCAACGAAGCATTTCGATGTTACACATGCTGAACAATCAGCAACAAGGCCCCTAAAAGTGCTGTAAAATAGATTGTAACCTCTGCTCATATTCATCCTCTCTGCCACAGCCAGTAATGAACTGTAGCCTCCTGTTTTGCTGGATATTGAAGGGCCACGGTTCAGCTTGAATTCACTTGCCCTTGGTTAGTCAGAAATGGTACTTTTTCAACTCAGTCCCTTCGCACTTTTCCACACTTCTGTTCTGCCTGCCATTGCCACTGTAAGGACGGGCGTCACTTTATCAGTGGCAGAGCGTGGAGGATCAAATCTTTACGCCCGTAACCTTTCATAATAAAAGACAAGGCCGCTGTCCGTGGTGCTGAAATCCCTCTGCTTCTCTGCTTCTCTTCCAATATGTTGTTTCACATTAAAGTGTCGCTGTTTATCATGGTTTATTCAGCGGCGGAAATTGCACTTAAAGTTAAGTGCAACCATCGGTGCCAGGCAGTGATGAGACCAGCTTTGAAAGTAAATGAACGAGAATTAAAAACACCTTCACTACCTCCTCTCTCTCTTTCTCTTTAATGCACAGAGAGAGAGAGAGAGAGAGAGAGAGAGAGAGAGAGAGAGAGAGAGAGAGAGAGAGAGAGAGAGAGAGAGAGAGAGAGAGAGAGAGAGAGAGAGAGAGAGAGGGAGGGGGGGGCGAGTCAAGTCAAGCAGGGATAATTAAAGGAGTCGGTCACTACTGGAAGATAACATCCGCGTTGAGGGAAAAGGCAAGGAAAAGGGAAAACGAATCAAAGCCGCATAACAATATCAGAGGAGGGAGATAAGAGTCGAAATCGACCTCCATCAGCGCTGACGTCCAGTTTTGGCAGATGCGAGCAGTTTGCTCCGGCTCTCGGCATTCAATTACAATGGACGAGCTCAGCCTGTGCGGACTCTAAATCGCTGCCCAGTCAGGAGCGAGTGAAAAAAGCGAGCGGAGGGAGGCAAACAATGCTCTGGCTCATTTATTTGCAGTGATTTGAAGTGGGGTTCATCTTTTTTTTTTTTTTTATATATATATATTTTTTATTCCAAGTCGCTTGAGCAAGTGTTGAGACTGCTGCCAAGATCAAGTACACGCACGCAGAGAAAACGGTAGGTTGCAGTTGTGTGCTGGGGGATATAGGGTGCGTTAATAGTTACACAGAGGTTCTCAAATGTTGTTTGTCAGGGACCCCAGTTATGTTTAATTTAGGTTCAGGGACTCACATTTGATACAATTTAATCGCAAAAACCACATGAAGGAATATTGTTTTTGTTATGTATTTTGAAGTAGATCGGTCTGCCGTGTCTACTTTGGGAGATTATAGTATGAGAGTGGAACAAAAGATCTGTATTCGGATGTGTTTTGTATGAAGGATTATGTCTTGTTGAAAGAAGTTAAAGTGAAATGAAATATTATTTGACACTGAGGGAGCCCTGAAGGCACCCAAATCCCAAATTGAGTCATCATTGCCCCAGTAGCACATTCCATTATGTTAATATTAATAGTTAATACACTGCCAGTATTGGTCCAAAATTGAGTCTACCCTTATTAACATGAATGGAGGGGACGAAATATTAGAAACACCCCTCAAGTATAATGCAAAACAATAGAACAACAGAACTACTACGGACCCCAAATTATGGGTCACTGCTGCAGACTAGCACATCCCCTTAATGGTATTATGCCATGCTGATAGTTAATGGTCTAGTACAATCTCATGCAATCCAATACAACAGCCCTGCTATAACATCTAGCTTTGCGTAGCTCATAATGTTCCATTGACATTATCGGAAATGTGTAAATTCAATTATATGTTTATTACTGAGGTCATAGTCAAAGGTGGTGTTATACTGGTTTTTAATTTTGTATTGTCATTTACATACATGAGAGTATAATAACAATATAAATGCAGAAACATAATTGGGCTAATGCCTTAATGAAAGTGGGCTTTGAGGCAGAGCAGTTGCAATGGACAGCATTTGACTCTACAGGTGTACCTAATAAAGTGGACACTGAGTGCATTACTATACAATTCAACAGCATCACAAACTGTAGCATCAAGTTGAATCTCTAAAACAACAAAAATTCAACATTATAACCATCTGGACTGTTAGATTCATTGCATTGCAGTTGTTTAAGACTGCATTTGTTTTGGCGAGGGGTATCTAATAAACTGGCAACTGATAGCTACTTTATATCCTATAATACAAACTAACCACTCATGCTGTTCTGTTGTTGTTAATTGGTCTTGCTGATTCTCTCATAAACACACTATTTAAAATCTGATTAATAAAAAAAAAAAAGATTTAATAACAAATGTGTCACAGCAGGGATGCGTTACTTAAGATTGTCTATAGTTTGTCCCATCATGCCGCAGTACTGCAGCACTAAAACTGCTGTCTTAATCCCAGAATACAATTTAGAGACTATAGCAATTTCACTGCAGAGCCACTGTGTATTCAAATCACATGGGAATATTAAAGTGATATTGTTGTGATGGGAAAAATGAAGCATAATAAGATCACTGCTGATCACAGCACACACCCTGTAGGAATCTGGCAGGAATATTACAGTGACACTAAGGGAGATGCCAGGAAGAGTATACAGTGTGATAACATCACTACAAGTTTATTGTTACCTACAATCAGGAAGAAGGTTATGTTTTCTAATTCTGACTTCTGAGTGTTTCTTCCTTGATGTCAGAGTTTTAATGCACGTCACCCTGGTTAATTGCTATTCCACACATGAAGCAGTGTGGAGCCAAACAGGGAGGCCCTAAATAGGACCTCGTTTGTTTAACTCAGAGGGTGGGACATCTCTCTTGTGTGGACAGATTCGTACAGACAAGTTGACTTATTACACCTCTAGAGATCTTTTATTTTTCATTGGCTACTGTCTGCCAGACAATGATGACTGAAATCTCTCTTGGTTGTAATTGCATAGCACCCCCAATCATGGCCTGAGTTAAAAACGATACGGGCGGATGGCAAAGATCAGCTGAAATAAGAAATGCAAGAGAAAAAAGCTGATTACTTTTACATTTTCATTATTTCCCTTCTATATGCCAGACTTCACAGATAACACAATATAGGCATGCCAGAGTGTTATTTGACAAACATCTGACATCCATC
>NC_050181.1:41355851-41433351 GCF_008315115.2 Sander lucioperca | reverse complement strand
ACTGGCTACAGAAACCCCAAATTACACAAACTTATAATTATAAAACAGTACAGAGTATTATTGACACACTTTCAGAGATAAAGTACGCTACTTGCTGTACCTGAACAAAAACAAACTGCACTCTGATGGGAGACAGACAGAAAGTGCAACCTAGGATTTTTTGGTTAAACTTTTGGTTAAATGTGGTGAATTATTTAGCCCCCTTCCCTGTTTGTTAGCACGTTTAGAGTGGTACCAGTACATGCCTGATGTTTTCACGTTTATTTCAATACCATAGTCTTCATCCTCAGCAAAAGTGAGCTCACTACAACCTCTCATATACAACGAAGTGAAATTTCTAACACGTTTAATGTTTCAAATTAACCTAACAGAAATTATTAAACACGTTAAGTTTGACAGCACTAAATGGCACGATAATTTTCATAATCATGATGCACACCCATGTTGATAGCTGACTATGCAATTCGCTAAGATAGGGATAAAGGCAGCCTATTATAATGTGTCCTGCTCTTGGCACTTACCAGTACCTCTTGCTGATGTGAAATTAACTTTGCTGTCTCTCCCTCATCATGACCAGGTTGTGGATGCTCAGGCTCAGCTTCCACTTAGTCCGCTACACTCTGGCTAAGTGATGCAGTGCTGCTTTGGTCGTCAAGGACTAGGCCACATTACTGCTGCTGCTCGCAGTTGCACTGTAACCAAAAAGCTCTGTGAGCTTTTTGCATTTTGCTGCATCAGTCTCGAGAGACTTATCCCTCTTTTCTTTGAATTTTTCCCATCCACCTTTCTCCTTACGTTTTCTACTAGCTATGGTCTTGTGATAGCCAGACTAGTAGGCCTACTCTTCTTCCTCAGTTTTTTTTTTTTTTACATGTAGCATATAAGTGGTCGTATTAGCGCCCCCTGCTGTTGGCTGTTAATATTCAATTCAATTCAATTCAATTTTATTTATAGTATCAAATCATAACAAGAATTATCTCGAGACACTTTACAGATAGAGTAGGTCTAGACCACACTCTATAAAGCCCCAACAATTCCAATAGTTCCCCCAAGAGCAAGCATTAGCAGTGGCTATTGCGACAGTGGCGAGGAAAAACTCCTTTTTAGGAAGAAACCTCGGCAGACCCAGACTCTTGGTGGGCGGTGTCTGACGGTTGGGGTTACGACGGTACAGGATGTAGCGTGGCACAGCAGAGCATGGGTGGACGCGGTGGACGCAGCAGGACGTAGCCGGGCATTGCAGGGAATCGCAGAGCGTAGCAGGGTGTAGCAGGTCCATAGCCACAGCTGCACCCAAGACCCTGGTCTTGGTGTCACCCTAATCCGAGGCGATGTTCTGGGCGAAGAAGAAACATAAGGACTCCGGGGAGTAAACTCCCCAGAGCTAGGTGAGTAACAAGCACTTCTGAGACAGGATGTGCATAAAAGGAAACAAAAGAAAAGAGCGTGTCATAAGAAGGAACTTCCTCGGCAGTCTAAAATTATAACAACATAACTAGGAGAGGCACTATATTATTGATTATACGATAGGTAAATCTGATGACTGTAAAGAGAAGCAGAGAAAAGCAGGGGTGCTGTGTCTGCAGATATACACCCTGCCCCGCCGGTCTAGGCGTTCACTGCAACTCCTCACTCCCTAACTATAAGCTTTATCAAAGAGGAGAGTTTTCAGTTTAGTCTTAAATGTAGCGACGGTGTCTGCCCCCCGAACCCAGATTGGGAGCTGGTTCCACAGGAGAGGAGCCTGATAGCTGAAGGCTCTGCCTCCCATTCTACTTTTAGAGACTCTAGGAACCACAAGTAACTCTGCATTCTGGGAGCGTAGTGCTTTAGTGGGACAATAAGGTACTAAGAGGTCCTCAAGATATGAAGGAGCTTGACCATTTAGAGCTTTATAGGTCAGAAGAAGGATTTTAAATTCAATCCTGGATTTTACAGGAAGCCAATGGAGAGAAGCTAATACAGGAGAAATATGATCTCTTTTCTTAGTTCTTGTCAGAACACGCGCTGCAGCATTCTGGATCAGCTGGAGAGTCTTAAGGGACTTATTTGAGCATCCTGATAATAAGGAATTACAGTAGTCCAGCCTGGAAGTAACGAATGCATGGACTAGTTTTTCTGCATCGTTTTGAGATAGGATGTTCCTAATTTTAGCAATGTTACGAAGGTGAAAAAAGACTGTTCTAGAGGTTTGTTTTAGATGGGCGTTAAAGGATAGATCCTGATCAAAAATAACTCCTAGATTTCTGACAGTAGTACTGGAGGCCAGGGCAATGCCATCCAGAGTAATTATATCTTCGGCTAATGAGGTTCGTAGGTGTTTCGGGCCCAGCACAATAACTTCGGTTTTGTTTGAGTTTAACATCAGGAAATTGTAGGCCATCCATGATTTTATATCTTTAATGCAAGCTTGAAGTTTAGCTAGCTGGCTGGTTTCGTCTGGCTTGATTGACAGATATAATTGGGTGTCATCCGCATAACAGTGAAAGTTAATTGAGTGTTTCCTAATAATATTGCCTAGAGGAAGCATATATAAGGAGAATAGAATTGGTCCAAGCACTGAGCCTTGAGGAACGCCATGGTTAATTTTAGTGTAATTGGAGGGTTTATTGTTAACATTAACAAATTGCGATCGATCAGAGAAGTAGGACTTAAACGAGTTTAGTGCGATTCCTTTAATGCCAACTAAATGTTCCAGTCTCTGTAAGAGGATGGTATGGTCAATAGTATCGAATGCAGCACTAAGATCTAATAAGACAAGTACGGAGACAAGTCCTTTGTCTGATGCAGTTAGAAGGTCGTTAGTAATTTTCACCAGTGCCGTCTCTGTGCTATGATGCTTTCTAAATCCTGACTGAAAGTCCTCAAATAAGCTATTGCTATGTAGAAAATCACATAACTGATTAGCGACTACTTTCTCAAGGATCTTGGAGAGAAAGGGAAGGTTAGATATAGGTCTATAGTTTGCTAAGACCTCAGGATCGAGGGTGGGTTTTTTCAGTAGAGGTTTTATCACAGCTACTTTAAATGACTGCGGTACATAACCTGTCAATAAAGACATATTTATCATAACTAGCAATGAAGTGTTAACCACGGGTAACGCTTCTTTAAGTAGCCTCGTTGGGATGGGGTCCAAGAGACAGGTAGATGGCTTTGCTGAAGAGACCTTTAGCATTAATTGTTGAGGGTTTATTGGATAAAAGCAATCTAAGTATATGTCAGGTCTAGTCGTTCTTTCTAGCAGTCTGTCAGTTAAAGGTGACCCATTAGAGGTTGGGGGCAAGAGGTGATGAATAGTATCTCTAATTGTTATAATTTTATCGTTAAAGAAACTCATGAAGTCATCACTACTCAGAGCTATAGGAATAGATGGCTCAATAGAGCTGTGGCTATCTGTCAGCCTGGCTACAGTGCTGAAAAGAAACCTTGGGTTGTTCTTATTTTCTTCTATTAGTGATGAATAGTAGTCTGATCTGGCCTTTCTTAGGGTCTTCCTATAGGTTTTCAGACTGTCTTGCCAGTCTAAACGAGATTCTTCCAGTTTGGTGGAACGCCATTTACTTTCAAGTTTGCGCGAGATTTGCTTTAATTTACGAGTTTGGGAGTTATACCAAGGTGCTAGTTTCCTTTGCTTCATCGTCTTCTTTTTAAGGGGAGCAACAGAGTCTAAAGTAGTCCGTAGGCAGGCCGTAGCACCGTCTACGAAATTATCAATTTGAGAGGGACTAAAGTTTACATAAAGATCCTCTGTTATATTACGGCACGGTAATGAGTTTAGTGCTGTTGGAATATCTTCCTTGAATTTAGCTATAGCACTGTCAAATAGGCTTCTAGCGTAGAAGCTTTTATCTAATTTCGTATAATCGGGTAGTAAGAATTCGAAAGTTATTAAGAAGTGGTCTGATAATAAAGGATTTTGCGGGAATACTATTACGTCTTCAATTTTGATGCCATATGCCAGCACAAGGTCAAGGGTGTGGTTAAAACAGTGCGTGGCCTCGTGCACACTCTGACTGAAACCAATTGAATCTAGTAGTGAGTTGAAAGCAGTACTAAGGCTGTTGCTGTCAACGTCCACATGGATATTAAAATCACCTACAATAAGTACTTTGTCTGATTTTAGGACTACACATGATAAAAACTCTGAGAATTCTGATAAAAATTCAGAATATGGACCTGGTGCTCGGTAGACAACAACAAATATAATAGGCTGTACTGTTTTCCATGTTGGATGCTGAAGATTAAGAACGAGATTTTCAAAAGAGTTATAATTTAGTTTAGGTTTAGGATTAATTAACAGGTTTGAGTCAAATATGGCTGCAACTCCCCCTCCTCGGCCTGAGCCTCTAGAAATTTGAGTATTAATATGAGTGGGAGGAGTGGCTTCATTTAGACTGACATACTCTTCATGGCCCAGCCATGTTTCAGTTAGACAGAATAGATCAATTTGATTATCAGATATCAATTCGTTTACTAGTATTGCTTTAGAAGACAGAGATCTGATATTTAGTAGACCGCATCTAATTTTCCTATCCTGTTCTATCATTGCAGTGGTAGTTGTAATTCCAATTAGGTTGTTAAGTATTGCGCCTCTTTTGGTTACCTGTGATTTAACTGATCTGAGTCGAGTTACAGACACTGTCTCGTTCTTTGGGGCAGGTTGTGGCTGACGTGAACTGGATGCTAAATTGTTTGTAGTCAACTTCTTATTACTTAGGGGATTCAACACTTTGTATGGTCTATTGTTGATTATAACTGGAATAGTACTAGTACTACATGTTACCCTGCAGAAAACATTTTCAGATTCATTCACTTGTAAAGTGCCATTCGGATCAATACCTGGGGGGCATGAATCTGTGATATTTATATATAATATCGCTTTATTAGACTTTTTTTTGTGCCGACGGCCATCGGTTGTATGGCCGTTCTGGACTTTTCCCGAATGCACAGATTGTCAGTCCGTCCCTGCCCCTGACCGGCAGCTGATTGGACGAACGCGTCACGTGGGTCTGGCTGCTCGAGAATTTCTAATCGACTGTCATGGTGGCTCGGACGGAATACAATCTCATATTTTACGAAAATAGTTCACAGAAACGTGTTTCTGAAAACATTTTAAGAAATAGGCCATACAGTTGCTGAATCTGTCTTCATTTCAGATCAACAAAGGTCAGTTTGAAAGATTTTTGTCTACTTCTACTGGATAGTCGCGTCGCGTTCAACAGATTCATTTGCATAAAGATGGGCATCGGCCAGCTTTTTTGACGCGCAGCATTTTTTTAAATGCAGCGCCGCCTTCCCGGGATGCTTTGCGGGCGCGTTAAAGTCGCTTGACGTCACCCATAGGAATAAAGTGGAGCGTGGCGCGAAGTATCACACAACCAGGTGGATATACTGTAAGACAAGTTGCAGTCAGAATGTTTTATTTTTGTTGTTTTGTTGTTCTTTCTGTTTGCAGGCCCTGATAACTCCGTAGGTGATTCTTGTCTCTACCTTTCATCAGCCTTGTCCTAACACCTAATGCGTGGCATGATTGCCGCTCAGTAACACTGCAGTGAGCAGAGAAATACATAAGCTATTTTTTCTACCTGGCAGGGTGCCATTTGGATTGATGTTGGGCTCATATTGTAACAACAAATATACGGCTGTGCATCCTGTTCTGTGTGTATAGGGCAGGCGAGTGTCTTCCTCTTCTGACACTTTTCAAGCAAGTCAAAGCTTTTTTTTAAAGTCATCTCACTGTGAGAAATAACAAAACCTCAATGACAGACCAAGGCCTTATTCAAAATTCAATTTTTGTGCTCTCTCTCCCCAACAATAGAAGTATATAATTTCTCTCCACGCTTGTTTGGAGAGCTCTGGAGAGGAAATGGCATGCTTTTGTTAATAAGTGTCTCTCTGTTTTTGCTGAAAGAAGACGACTGAACAGCTTATGTGGGTCACATTGTATTAAGCTTGCTGGCTATCCGCGTAAATGCGCTCTAAATCAAACATGCAATATTAAAATCCAGTTCATTCATTTGCTTAATAATGCAGCGTGGCTGCACTGAGAATGACTTATCATTCACTGAAACAGTGATCCTAGTGCTTTTGCACTTAGGCAGTAAATTACTGGTCTGGATTATAACAGTACAAATGAGACACGCCTGATATCAATCTGACAGAACATTTCAAACACCCTGCAAACTGAATATTTAACAGTCAGTGGATTTCAGGCACAGGACCCTTTCATCACATATCTGTAATGAGAGCTGTGTGCACTCTAATTCTAACAATTAATAAACTAAATGATCTGCGAATCATTCCGAGTGAAATGTAAATGCTATCAATTATCTGTCTGGGTGATTCTGCAATCTTAAGTAAACTAGAAATTTCAAAGTCAGACAGGCTTAATGGGATACGGAAAGACGGGCCGGGGTGCACATGAATGTTTTATAACAATGTGAGACTTTAGATTGGATCAATGAGATGTCTGCTTCTCTACTGGATGAAGATTCTCTAGAACGAGGCAGGCGCCTCAGCTAGCACAATAAATCTACCTACTGTCAGCCTACTGGAGCAGAATGGCTCAGTGTGACATTTCAACATGTATTTTATCTCCAAGCCTGCAGTATCTTCATGCGATCTGCTGCAGATGTGCTATTATGAACACTGCTGGGCTACATGATATTGGATGTCCAAGGAGAAACTGTGGAGCGGAACAATAAATCCCTTCTGGGCTGTATAGAAATTTAAAAAGTGTACAGATCAGTTGCTCAGTGATGGGTTTATATCAAAGGAAGATATTGCTGCAAGGTGCAGCAAGCAGCCAGGGCTGATTTTTTGATCAGATGATTAGAGCTCGTTGCCACTTTAAGTTTGCTCTGAGAAAGTAAATGTGGTTTCTGAGATTATAGGGGTCAAAACGGAGCCTCTGTCTCTTTAATGCACATTTGCGTGTTTGTGTGTTTGTGTCTTTTTAAGACAAAGAGAGAGAGAGACAGAAATAGAGGGAGTGTGAGTGTGTTTGTGCATGCATTAAAAAGACAAGAGAGAGGTCCTTGAGGCAACCTGCACATCTTTTATCACATCTTTAATTAATTGAAGCCCATAATAGAAGCTGCTGCAATTCCACTGAATAGACACAGTTGAAAGGAAAACAGGAGGGGATAAGGAGGTACTTTAATGTTCCCATGCTTTTTTCTTTAATAAATCCTCCCTTGCCATTTCACAGCCATCTGCATATACAACATTATCTGCAGCTACTGTCAATCTTTGCTTTGTGGATGAAATACATTACCGTGAAGACATTTTTGTTGTTGTAACTGAGTTTAGTGATGTATTCTCGTCTCTTCCTCCGCCCTTCTCTCTCCAGGTTTTGTCTCTGAAGGTCTAACGTAAAACCGCCATGGTCCTTTTGCGGTTCTCCAGACTCGTCCTAATCATCGTGGCCCTCATCCCTCGACCGTCTGTGGGATGCCCCTCCGGCTGTCGCTGTTACAGCCTCACAGTGGAGTGCGGATCTCTTGGGGCCAAAGAAATCCCACAGGATGTCCCCTCTGTCACCGAGGTCAGTTGGCAAATCGACAATAAGTTAGGGCATTAGCTGCCAGTACATTGCAGCTGTCCCCCCCTCTCCCGCATCAGTGGTTTTGCATCAGTTGACTCCCTCTCTGATCCATTCTTATTACCCCGAAATGATTGTGCTTAATCAATTCGCTGTGACCCTCTTTGATGTAAGCCTGAGGGAGGGGCTGTGCTGTTGGCTGTGTAATTATTCATTCTTGCTCGGAAAGTGACTCTTGCACACCCTCTGATCATCTGTTGAGAAGATGTTTAACATTACACCGTCTTTTCCTCTTGGGTTCAGGCCCCCCAACATTATTGCAGCTCATGAATATTAATGAAAAGCATGTCCCACGTAAATTGATTCATTAACCTCAATCAGCAGGTCGATCTCGTCGATCATACTTCACCTCATGGCCCGTGTTTGCTTCTTTGAAAACATCACCAATGAATGCACATTGGAAGTCAAGACAGCCATGCATTGTGGGTTAAACACACACTCTTGTGTAGCTCCAATCACTCAAACATTCTTTGTTTGCTGACAAGGTCTGTGTTCTGCAGCATTTGGCAAAATAACTGAACCACGAAGAATGCTGCACAACCCACATTATCAGAGTCATTATTATCATCACAATCCTGAACTAGCTCATTCCACATTGTTTGTGTTGCCTACATTAACATATATCCAAAGCTCTGCACAGCCCCATGCAGATAGATCTAATGGAGGCCCTGCTAATGCAATCTCTCCTCATGGTTAATACATGTTTCTACTCAGTGAGCATAGCAACAGGCAATGCTCACTCTCTTGTACATAACAGAACACCAATTCAAACATCACATCCCCTCCTCTGTGTCTCTAATGTAATCAATTTGTGATCACTCTACTAATTTGATTTACCCTGTCTCAGACCATATTCCTGCAGGACAACGCTATAGTGCAGATTCGTCTTCAGGACCTGACTCGCCTTGGCAGCCTCCATTACCTCTACCTTCAGAATAATAGCATCTCAGCTCTGGAGCCCGGGGCGTTTCTCAGCCAGGGGCAGCTGCTGGAGCTGGCCCTCAATGGCAACCTCATCCACCTGGTCACCCCAGACATGTTTCGGGGTCTGGAGCACCTCCGGATCCTGTACCTCGCTGGGAACCAGATCACTAGAGTACAGGACTACACTTTCAGGGGACTGCAGGTTGGAGAGCTGAGATAAATAGATGGATGGATGGATGGATGGACGGACAGCAATGTTCAATGCTCATTTTGTTTTAAGCGTTCCAAAAACATTAATCCTAATCCTTTTTGGTAAAATTAAAAATGCTTCAGTTTTGACAGCAAAGCTAAAGCTATTCCAGTATATGGGATGCCTTTAAAATAGAATGACGTCTGCAACTGTAAATCCAATTCATGACAACATGTCTGACTAATTCCTGCCATTACAGTAATACCGTACAGACTGAGTCAGGTCGAATTTCTTTTCATTTCTTTTCCTGTCTGCAGCGTCTGCAGGAACTCCACCTGCAGGAAAACAGCATAGAGCTGCTAGCGGAGCAAGCTCTGTCTGACTTGTCATCTCTGGCCCTGCTAGACCTCAGCAGAAATCACCTCCGCACCCTGGGAGTCTCATCCCTCAAACCACTCGTGAGCCTGCAGGTGCTCCGTGTCACAGGTAGGCAGAGCGGATACAAAATACCACATTGTGTCTCACTGTTACATGATATAATCCTCCAAGATTAAATTTGTCTTCAAAATGTCTTGAAAAATGCTTTCATACCACAATATTGAAGAAGTGACACTGCTCGAGAATGGACTGCTATAGCCACGACCTGCAGGCTTATGTCAATGAACATTAAGTGCACTTCAACATGTTTTGCATATCAAAGGGTTTCATCCAACTGTAAAACTAAATCTACATGAGAAAAAACCCTCAAAGACACAATTTTAAATAATAAATCAAAGGAACACTATCTACAAAAGGGACCTCCTATCCACAGCAATTAGTCCTGCAATGGGCACCAGAGGAGCTCAAACTAAGTTCAAATTATTACAAGCAAAATAAATGTATTTACCAAACAATATCACCTCAAGGTCAATTTAGCAGCTCTTCTGGAGCTTTCAACCTATCACATGATCTTCAGCAGTTGGAGTTTGCTCAGTTGTCATGGAATTGTAGATCTTCAAATTTTCATTTCTTCTGAGCACTCTAGGAATATCTCATCCATGTTGGCTAAAATATTGGGGTTCAAAGTTAATACTTGACCTTGGGAACCAATCGCAATCAGCCGATGGAGTTTGCTCAGTTTTCATGGAATTGTAGATTTGTTCTGAACACTTTAAGGGATTTTCTGCCATATTGGCTTAAAAGTTGGGCTTTTAAAGTTCGTTCTTATTCTTGGAAATAGCAGTTGACAAAACTATACACTTTGGTTTACCTTGTGTTCTTCCATTCCTAACCTCCAGAGAACCCATGGCGCTGTGATTGTGCTCTGGGCTGGCTGAGAACCTGGATCAGTGAAGACGGACAGCGTCTGTTGAGCTCTGCCGAACAGCGTCGGCTGATGTGCTCTGAACCGCCTCGCCTCTCCCACCTCAGCCTGATGGAGGTGGCTCCCAACAGCCTGGTCTGCATCCCCCCTGTGGTGCAGCTCGAGTCCAGCCACCTGACTGTGCGACTAGGGGAGAGCCTCAGAGTCTCCTGCCAGGCTTCAGGATACCCTCAGCCTCAGGTGACCTGGAAGAAAGCCTTGCATGGCAAGGCCCAGTTATCACCTCGAGGCTTGGTTCAAGAGCTGGGACCCAATGGTGAGCTCTTCAGGCCTGGAGCTGGAGGAATGGTGACAGCCCTGCCCAGCAGTGGAGGGATCAAGGTTGGGGGTGTTGGAAGAATCCAGGGACTTGTGCGTGGGGCTGAGGAGGGCGGCGAGAGGGACAGCTTTGATCCAGACATGGGCAGTGGCATGCTGTTCCTCAGCAATGTGACTGTAGCGCATGCTGGGTGCTACGAGTGTGAAGCCTGGAACCCTGGTGGTGTTGCCAGAGTTACCTTTCATCTGGCTGTCAACGTGTCTTCTTCATATTCACCCCAGTTCTGGCCTCGTTTGAACATGCACTCCTTTGTTTCCTCTTCATCTAACTCCTTCTATCAACCAGAGGTTCTGGATGTTAGCCAGGAGCTGCTCTATGAACAGGACAGCATGGACTTCTATGCTCTTGGCCCTGCTACACAGACCGCCATTGCTGTTGGCATCTCCTTGCTGGCACTCACTGCCATTCTCCTCTTGATTATGATCTACACTCGTCACCAGCAGTACCGCAAAGAAGAAGGCGGCTCCTACTGTACCAGCAAGGAAGAGAGCATCCTCTATGTGAACGACTACTCAGACGGACCCACCACATTTGCGCAGCTGGAGGAGTACCGCGACGACCATGGCCACGAGATGTATGTACTGAACAGAACCCAGCCTGTCCTGGGCTCCACTTCATCCAGGTGTCCCATGATGAGTGGGTTTGTCCAGCAGAAGGGTATGAAGGAGGCTCTCCTGGACCATGAAATGGTGCAGACACTGACCAGATCAGGGGGAATGGGGCTTCGCAGAAACCCAGCAGATGGAGGCGAGGGACCCTTAACAACAGACCCAGAGGAGCTCTTCCTCAGTCAGAGTCTCCTCTTTGGAACGCAGGTTGCCTACGAGATCCACTGCTAAGGGGTTTGAATTGTGTGCTAATACAAACACAATATGTTGATGGACTTCATTAAAGACATGGGAAGGAAATCACCTTGGTGCAATGATTTTTATTTTGTTGGACTCCAAAATAGGGGAGAGTTAGTTGTGGCTGGGGGAAACCTGGATCACAGTCAGCCTCTCAGTGATCCTCATCTAATTGATTGTATGACATTAAGCTGGATCAGAGGGATGAATATTAATACAAATAAATAGGGAAAGTAACAACTGAACCATATCTGTCTTCTCCAAATCAACCCTTTAAAGATAATTAGTGGTTAACTTTATCTGAAATTGTTTGTTTGAAAGTTCATCTCAATCCTCACAAAAGAGGTTTAGACTGTGCAGCACATAGTGGCAACTAACAAATATGGATTTAACCAGTGAGTCATATTTTGTACTCTTCTTTAGGTTTTGTTTTGTGTGTTTTGTCAGTGTTTTGTGGAAATATAATGAAGCTAATTTTCACTGTGAAATGCAGATGTTTTGTGGACCTTGTTGCAGATCACATTAGAAGTAGACCTAAACCGTTCCTCTTACTGAAACTACATTGTCATTACCCATATGTGTGTGGGCGTGG
The DNA here is from genome assembly GCF_008315115.2 of Sander lucioperca. NCBI lineage: Eukaryota > Metazoa > Chordata > Actinopteri > Perciformes > Percidae > Sander > Sander lucioperca. The sequence goes on along the minus strand of NC_050181.1, from coordinate 41,421,515 downwards.
GTGGGTGGTTTTGTTTAAAGAGGTTAATTTCGAATGCAGCAAAGTCTGTTTGTTTTTTTACATTTCTACCATAGCATTGTATTTCTGATGTTAACGTGTGTTTTTTCTACTTGTTTGTTGCAACACTAGAACAAGGAATTAACATTTCTATTGTCTGAAATGGAATCTTTGGTGGAATTAATTCCATTAACATCAGTCTGTAACAACCACTCCAATGTGAATATTGTACATTTTGTCTTCTACATAATAAAATGTATTTAAAAAAATTCAATACTTCTTTTCTTACAAAGAAAACCCTTCAACCCATGACGTGGTCGGTGAAAGATGTTTTTATAGAGACTGTGGCTTACAGTAACTGTGTAGAGGTCAGTCTGTGAGAGGTCCATGGTTCATACAGTTTTAATTATTTTCCTCTGATGCTAAGCACTGTAGTTTCAGGTGTGCTTTCAGAGCTACCCGTGGACTAAAGTAGGAGAAGATTTTTGGAAATGTGTTTTTAACGCCAGATCTGTGCTTCATACCAAGACCTTGAGCCTTATTGATTCTCATTCAGAAACATGTCAAAATTCTTTTAAGATTATTGCTATTTCAGTTGATATGGTTGTATTCTAACAACTGTATTAAATGCCACGGTTATTTCACAAGAAACCCAAGAAGAAACAACTGAAGGCAATCAAAGGTCAGCGAGCCTTTTCCTCTCCACTTCACAAAACGTCTCTCTCTCTCTCTCTCTCTCTCTCTCTCTCTCTCTCTCTCTCTCTCTCTCTTCCAGTGAATGTTTGTGTGTGTGTGTGTGTGTGTGTGTGTGTGTGTGTGTGTGTGTGTGCGTACGTACGTGCGTGTGTGTGTGTGTGAGTGTGTCACTCTGTCTGTCCGTCCATCGGTCTCTGTCTCCGTGTGCCTAATCAAAGTCAAGACAGCTAAAATCACCGTGCACCTGGTTTTTTTTAAATAAATTTGGTTTATTTTGTAAAGTATCTAGCTGCACTGTGGTCTTCCTGTATGTGATTACCTACCTGGCTTGACACATTCGCTCGCAAGAAATAGAAGAGAGGCCAAAACCATTGCTGTAGTGCGCGGGCCAGCGCGCAATATTACGAATCCCACAATGGCCACGCCAAGACCCGCCCTTCAATAGTATTTATTGGCCAGGCATTCATGCTTACACAAGGTAACGTAACCCCATTTGTACAGGTCCTATCTCCTGACCAATCGGCTATCCTAACCTTAACCACTCGAGGTCAAATGCCTAACCCCAAACGAGCTGCTTCGTAGGGCGGGTCTTGGCGTGGCCATAGTGGGATTCATAATTTTGCGGCCGGCTCTGCACCTAATCACAGCGTGGCAGGACGGATTGAATAGCATGGGCGCCGAAATGAAAATAGCTCCGCTTCACAGCTTTTTGCGCCACTTCAGTGTGCGGTGTGTATCTGACACAAGGGCACTTTACTATGTTTGACCCCCCTCAGTCCACCAGTGCTATAGATGCTCTGCAGAGAAATAATGGGTGAATAGATAAACATACAAAAAGTGTATTAAAAATAAGTATTTTTGAGAGCCAAGCTAGCTGTGTCCCTCTGCTTTCAGTCTTTATGCTAAGCTAAGCTAATCGCCTTCTGGCTTCAGCTTTTTACTTAACACGCAAACATGATCAGACAGCATCAGTCTTCTCATCTCTTGGAAAGAAAGTGAAAAAGCGTGTTACCCAAATGGTTGAACTATTGCTTTGAATATCGGTAGGTATTAGCAACAGTTGCACGTCAGAATAGAATATAATACTTGTTAACAAAGGTAGAAAATTGTCTTGTACCATCTACATTCAAACATACACACACACAACCCATGACAGCAACACTGACAGTACAAATACTCCATGGAATTGTCTGTGAAATAAATGACTTCTTGCATATGTTTTTTAGCCAGAGGCATCCTGTAGCGCCTACCAGAGTTTAGCTTGATGGGCCGATCATAGAGTGATGTTTTTAAATGACATTTCTATAAAAACTCGGCAGTGAACTTCAGATGACACTGAATATATATATATATGTACAGATATATATTCACTATGTACAGATTCAACAAGAGCAGCCTCACAGCAGACAGCTGAGCTAATATCAGGAACAAAAGTAGAACATTTTCCAAACGCTGAAAAAACACACACAAAAACCAGACCTGACCGAAGCATATCACAACAGCTCCTTATCACAGCTGAAGATGTATTATGCAGCCTATCTCAAACGATGAAATGTAAAATGTTTTAGTTGTCGTAGGAAGCAAATGGATTTCTTTTGTGCCTATGTGTGTAAAGTCTCAGGCTGTGTCATTTCATGTCCAACAAAGCCTTGCTTACAATGGTTGTCATGGACACAATGGCAAATGCTCAAAATATCCAATGTGATTGGCATTTTGAGGTGTGTCTGTTGTTTTGTACAACCCCCTCTATCACTGAATACACGCTGAGTGTGCTAAACTGTTGTTTAATTTTTATACAGCGTGCACCTCCTCTAATCATTGCACATTATTTTCAAAGATCTCCCCCAGTGTACCTGCCGGGTGTGCTGTTGATTAGAGACCTCCATAATTGATTTAACAACTAGACAATTATGCAAAAATAATAGTGTGGAAAATAGTAGTGTGGAAATCAAGGTTTTAATGCACTGCTACTGCTAAGAACACCCCACTAATAAGTCTTTCATTTTCCAAAATGCACATATGTGGGATAGGTAAGAGGATTATTTCAACATGACATGATGGTGAAAGAGGTCTATGGCTAAAAATGTAATATTCCAGATTCTGGAAAGCTCATTTTAGAGCTGTCTCTGAATCTGAACATTTTTTATATGCTTTTGGTGGAGTTTACAGTTTTGGATTTTGGTATTCAATTCATACAGCTGTCCAATGTTACAATACTTATTTTTTTATCAAAAAAGAGATAGCACATTCTCTAACAGTTCAGTACAATCATAATACACATTCAGCCAACATAGAAAATGGATGCATGCCAATCGTTATTGCTGGGATTCTGTACCAATCCCATTTTGCTTTCCCTTTTCATAGCAAAGGTTGCCTGTGAGCCCATCAATCAACACTTTGAGTGAGGATGGTTTTCACACTAATCCAACTTCTTTCATGTATCTGTTCTCATCTCTCTTGGAACTTGGTTCAACATAAGGGAATGGATTTTCAAATGAGGTCAAATATGAGATATGTGGGGCTGAAGTATTGATGTATTTCTACCTTGCCTTGACAATGGCTATTCCCAGAAGGGTTTGTATACATTTCTGTCACCAGGATGTTGTCTTGCATTTTTGTTTTGGATTAATGCAGCTTTAATGCTATGTTAAATGATGTCGAAATGATGTTAGGCACTGTGAGGTCAGTACATATATATATATATATATATATATATATATATATATATAAAAGTTTCATTAATAGATAGATAGATAGAAATATATATCATCAAAAAGATTTAATATCTGTGTGCACATGCAAAGAACATGTAATTATAATTTCCAATAGTATATTTTTGCCTGGATGGTAATCTTCATTCAGGGCATGAGTGAAAAGCTTGTGATTTCTTGCTAAGGAATACATGATTCAGAGCCGAAAAAATCATTTCAGGTCAAAACTATATTTTTTAAACTAAAAACAGACCTGTCAAACAGACAACATATATGAAAATCTAACAGAAAGCCTACAGGGCTGGCAGAGTCCTGTGGAGAGAAAAAACATCAATGAATCAAGCTGCACTTGAGTGTCTTGCTTGACATCTGCAGAGCAGTTTCTTCAGTTGTGCTTTCTCTTTTCAAATGGACCCGAGTCCTGCACAACACCAACATCACAGTAATTGGATACCTGTGCAGAACAGTGTTTACATTAAAATTGATAGTATATTATGTCATAAAAATTGAGAGTATAGTATGCCATAAAAAATCCTAAAAAGTCATAGTATTGTATGTAATAAAAAGGTAATAGTACAGTATGTCATAAAAAGTCATAGTATAGTATGTTTTAAGTAGTATAAATTTCATTGAAATGTTGGAATGGCAGTAGCTCACTCTGTAGGGAGTCAGGTTAGGAACCAGAGGCTGGAGTGTGGACTGGTAGCTGGAGAGGTGCCAATTCACCTTCTGGGCAAGTCATTATGTAGCATGTCAAAAAGTCATATAGGTATTTTGCAAAAAGTCATAAAAAAGCCATGGTATACTATGTAGATAAAAAGCCATTAAAAAGTCATAGTATAGCATGTTGAAAAAAGTCATAGTATAGTATGTCGAAAAAAGTGATAAAAAAGTCATGAAAAATTCATAGTATAGTTTGTTATAAGAAATCATAGTATTGTATGTCATAAAATGCATTTCCTGTAGAAAATGCTTGTGAATGCTGAAAATGCTTGTGAATGCTGAAAAGCTAAATTAATAAAAAAAAAAAAAAAAAAAAATCATCTAAAAGTCAAAGTGTAGCATGTTGAAAACTCAGAGTATAGCATTTTGAAAAAAAGTAATAAAAAGCCATGGTATAGCATGTCGAAAAGTCATAGTATAGGTATGTTGATAAAAGTCATAGTATAGTATGTTGAAAAAACTGAAAAAAGTCATAGTATAGTATGTCAAAAAGTGATAAAAAAGTCATAGTTTAGTATGTCGACAAAGTCATAAAAAGTCATAGTATGTAGGGTGGCAGTAGCTCAGTGCGTAGGAAGTTAGGATAGAAACCAGAGGGTCGAAGGATCAAGTCCCATACGGACCGAAGTGCAGAGTGTGGGCTGGTCGCTGGAAAAGTCATAATATAGCATGTTAAAAAGTCATAGTATAGGTATGTCGATAAAAGTCATAGTGTGGTATGCTGAAAAAAGTAATAAAAAGGCCATAGTATAGTATGTTGAACAAAGTCATAGTATGTCGAAAAAAGTGATAAAAAAAATCTTGAAAAATTCATAGTATAGTTTGTCATTAAAAATCATAGTATAGTATGTCATAAAATATTATAGTATACTCGAAAATGCATTCTTTGCAGAAAATGTTTGTGAATGCTGAAAAGCTAACTTGATAAGTTATATAGTGTTGAAAAGTCATAATATAGTTATGTCGATAAAAGTCATAACCTGGAAATCTAGACGCACACTAGTGGCAGCAAATTTAATTTGCAGCCAGGGGGGTCTAGGCACTTTTGGCTTGCGAGCTGGAAAAACCAAACACTAGACAGGCCAATCACATTGTGTATAGAGTTGGTGGGCGGGCTTATGGCTGCTGCTGCTGGGAACAGCGGTCTTCTGGAAGACTTGCAGTTAAGCTTTTCTTTGAGAAAAGAACAAAGAACGGCACTTCTTCGCTACCTTCTTCGTTGCTCTGCCTGGTTGTAGCGCTATCCTATTGCATGCAGAGGGAATTTGAAAGACAACCGTTTATCCTGCACTTCGGATTGAGCCCTGTCAATGGTGAGTTCCCAGACCCAACATCTTGATGTGGTTCTGGCTTGTCAGGCTATCATAGTATAGCATTTTGAGATGTTGCATGTTGAAAAGTCATAGTATAGGTATGCCGATAAAAGTCATAGTATGGTATGTTGAAAAAAGGAATTGTATAGTATGTCGAAAACGTGATAAAAAAGTCATAGTATAGGTACAGTGGGTATAGAAAAGAATCACCCCCCTTTAAAATAATCACATTTTGTTGCTTTGCAGCCTGAAATGAAAACGGACAAAACCAATTTTTGTTTTATTCAGCTGTATTTACAACTTATAACATCCAAGTGAAAGATATAATACCAACTTGTCAGAAAAAAAAATATTAATTAGAAAACAGAATCACTGAGTTGGAAAAAGAATCACCCCCCTCCTAAAAATGACTTGTAAACCCAACCAGGTGTAGTTAATCACCTTCTCAATAGCACACAAAGCCAACTGACTTTCAACTGTGATCAGCTGTGGTCATTTTGATTAGCTCAGCATGAAACAAGCTTTTCCAGAAGCATTTCAGTCCTTGGTAGTGCAACTGAAGAAAACAATCAACTATGGGTGGCAAGGCATTGTCAAAAGATCTCCGGGATAAAGTTGTGGACAGGCACAAGTCAGGAGATGGATACAAAAAAATGTCAAAGGCTTTATCAGTGCCTAGAAGCACAGTGAAGTCTATTATTAAGAAGTGGAAGGTATTTGGTACAACACAGAGCCTCCCTGGGTCTGGACGTCGCTCCAAACTGGATGAAAGAGCCAGGAGGAAAGTGGTCAGAGAGGCTACCAAGAGGCCTACAGCAACTCTAAAGCAGTTGCAGGAATTCATGACAAAGAGTGGTCATTGTGTGCATGTGATAACAATATCACAAATTATCCACAAATGTGACTTGTATGGGAGGGTTGCAAGAAAAAAGCCACTCCTCAAGAAAGGCCACATGCAGTCACGACTGAGCTTTGCCAAAACGCACCTTGAAGATTCTAAGGCCACGTGGAAAAAGGTGTTATGGTCAGATGAGACTAAAATTGAATTATTTGGCCTCAACGCCAAACGATATGTCTGGCGAAAATCCAATACAGCTCACCATCCAAATAACACCTTTCCTACAGTAAAGCATGGAGGTGGTAATATCATGTTATGGTGTTGTTTCTCTGCAGCAGGAACTGGAGCACTTGTCAGGATAGAAGGAAAAATGGAGGGGGCAAAATACTGTCAAATTCTTGAGGAAAATCTGCTGTTCTCTGCCAGAAAGTTGTCAATGGGAAGAAGATTTACCTTCCAACATGACAATGACCCAAAGCACACAGCAAAACTGACCACACAGTGGTTGAAGGAGAAAAAGGTGAATGTCCTTGCATGGCCTAGTCAGAGCCCAGACTTAAACCCCATTGAAAATCTGTGGAATGACTTGAAGACAGCAGTCCACAAACGGTCACCATCAAATTTAACTGAACTTGAGCAGTTCTGCAAAGAAGAGTGGTCAAATATTGCAATGTCTAGATGTGCAAAGTTAGTAGAGACATATCCCAACAGACTAAAGGCTGTAATTAAAGCAAAAGGTGGTTCAACTAAATACTGAAACAAGGGGGTGATCCTTTTTCCAACTCAGTGATTATGTTTTTTTATTTTTTTATTTTTTTCTGACATGTTGGTGTTATATCTTTCACTTGGATGTTATAAGTTGCACTGAGTAAATACAGCTGAATGAAACAAAAACTGTGTCTGTCTTCATTTCAGGCTGCAAAGCAACAAAATGTGATTATTTTAAAGGGGGGGTGATTTTTTTCTATACCCACTGTATGTTGAAAATAGTCATAAAAAATCTAAGTATAGCATGTTGAATAAAGTAAAAAAAGTCATAGTATAGTATGTCGATAAAAGTCATAGTATAGTATGTCGAATAGAGTCATGAAAAAGTCATAGTATAGGTATGTCAAAAAAAAGCCATTAAGAAGTCATTGTTGAAAAAAGTCATAGTATATTGTAGTATAAAGTGTAGTATAAAGTGCTAAAAAAGTCATAGTATAGTATGTCGAAAAAAAGTAATAAAAAAATCATAGTATAGTATGTCACAAAATAAATAGTCATAGTATAGTATGTAAAAGAAAGTCAAAGTATAGGTTTGTCGATAAGTCATAGAATAGTATTTTGAAAAGAGTCATAAAAAAGTCATAATATAGGATGTCTAAAAAAGTCACAAAAAGTCATTGTATAGTATGTCGGAAAAAAGTAATAAAATAGTCATAGTATAGTATGTTGAAAAAAGTCACAAAAAAAAGTCATAGTATAGTATGTCGGAAAAAAGTCAGAAAAAAAGTCAAAGTATAGGTATGTCGATAAAAGTCATAGTATAGTATTTTGAAAAAAGTGATAAAAAAGTCATAGTATAATATGTCAAGACCCATAGTATAGTATGTCGAAAAAAGTAATAAAATAGTCATAGTATAGCATTTTAAAAAAAGTAATAAAATAGTCATAGTATAGTATGTCGAAAAAAGTCATAATATAGTGTCAGAAAAATGTCAGAAAAAGTTACAGCAAAATTTGTCATAAAATGTCATAAAAAAGTCATAGTATAGAATGTTATAAAAAGTCATTGTATATTATGTCATAATACAGTCATTAAAAAGTAATAGTATAGTATGTCATAAAATGTCATAACAAATTCATAGTATAGTATGTCGTAAAAGTCATAGTATAGTGTGTCATAAAATGCCATAAAAAAATCATAAAAAGTCATAGTATAGTTTGTCATAAATAGTATACCTGTATGTTATATTATAAAACTGGTTAGATATTACCTAAAATGTATGCACAAGCTGACCAACAATAACAGAATTCAATGTACACAACACTCGCAATGGTGCAGGGTAAGTTAAAATGGAGTCCGAGCACCTTCTAGTTGCTGAAGAGCATGAGGTCAATTTAGACTCATATAACTAATAGTGTTAAATGACATCAAATTCTAAAGAACATATTTGGAACATGATGGGTGGTGTTGATAAAAAAATACTTGAGTTCATCTGACAAGGCTATGTAGGTATGTCAGACTTGGGAATCACTGTAGCATCGCACTTGGTGGTATAGAGTAAAACCGGATGCAATTCAAATATTTAGTAAATAAAGTGTAGGTAAAACCTTTAGTTGTCTTTGTGACACTGATGTAACTGATATTCCAGCACCAGGGTGTGTCCTTCATCCCTCCCCGTCACGGTGTCTGCTTCCTTCCCATCATCCCTCAGCAGGCGACTGTCACATTGTGAAATGTGAACGGCCGTGCGGGATTGCAGACCTTGAAAGCACTTCTGATAGCTGCTAAGTATCGAGCCACTAAACACTGAACAGTTATGTTGCCTTCCTCTGCCCCACTCATAACCATAATCCATATATATTAAGGGAGGTTAACAAGAAAGTCAATTGCTTTGTCATGTCAAGGCGGGTACATTTAGTCATGTACCAAGTATACTGTACTGCTATTGTTAGATAGAAAATCTGAAAAAAATGTTAGGAAGAAGAACAGCCATTTTGTTGTATCTTACACATTTTTAAATGTATCTAATTCTAATGGAATTTGAAAAGGTTTGATAAGAGAATTGTCTCATTCTGCAGAGCACCACGTAATCCTTCATTCGAGGCATTAGCATTAAAATAACAAACAGCGTGTCGACAGAACAAGAACAACAAATCCCTTGAATTTAAATGGCAAATGTCATCATTCGTTTATATATTTAACCCTTTAACACCCACTCACTGGTTGGTGGTTGCCCTAAACAAATGGACTATTTTTGATTGTTAGACCCTTGCAATGAATTTGGACATACCAATTTTAAGGATGTATTACATTGTTGGACTGCTAGACTGCTTTAAAGGTAGGAAGACTCTAATTTTAAAGCTGCACTATATCCGCATATTTTATATTAACAATGGATGAAATCCATCCATCCATCTTCGTCTGCTTATCCGGTCTCGGGTCGCGGGGGTAGCAGCTCCAGCAGGGGACCCCAAACCTCCCTTTCCTGAGCCACATTGGGGGGATCCCAAGGCGTTCCCAGGCCAGGTTGGAGATATAATCCCTCCACCTAGTCCTGGGTCTTCCCCGAGGCCTCCTCCCAGCTGGACGTGCCTGGAACACCTCCCTAGGGAGGCGCCCAGGGGGCATCCTTACCAGATGCCCGAACCACCTCAACTGGCTCCTTTCGACGCGAAGGAGCAGCGGCTCTACTCCGAGCTCCTCACGGATGACTGAGCTTCTCACCCTATCTCTAAGGGAGACACCAGCCACCCTCCTGAGGAAACCCATTTCGGCCGCTTGTACCCTGGATCTCGTTCTTTCGGTCATGACCCAACCTTCATGACCATAGGTGAGGGTAGGAACGAAAACTGACCGGTAGATCGAGAGCTTTGCCTTCTGGCTCAGCTCTCTTTTCGTCACAACGGTGCGATAAATTGAATGTAATACCGCACCCGCTGCGGCGATTCTCCGACCAATCTCCCACTCCATTGTTCCCTCACTCGCGAACAAGACTCCAAGGTACTTGAACTCCTTCACTTGGGGTACGGACTCATTCCCTACCTGGAGAAGGCACTCCATCGGTTTCCTGCTGAGAACCATGGCCTCCGATTTAGAGGTGCTGATCCTCATCCCAGCCGCTTCACACTCGGCTGCGAACCGATCCAGTGAGTGCTGAAGGTCACAGGCCGATGATGCCATCAGGACCACATCATCTGCAAAAAGCAGCGATGAGATCCCCAGCCCACCGAACTGCAACCCCTCTCCACCCCGACTACGCCTCGATATCCTGTCCATAAAAATGGATGAAATGACTTTGTGTAATGTTAAAGGGGTTGCTGATGGTGACAAACCCACAGGAAATTATCCTTTCAGCTCATTGTTTTGGGTTAATACCTACTAACATTACAGTTTCAGTTTAGTCCGTTGTTTCCAGCCACAGAAAGAAGCTGATTTAATCAAATAAGTGCTGAAAACACACTTTACAATACCTGCCCAGCACCTCATGGTAGTGGACAGAGCATTTAGCTGCTAAAGAGCCTGGTATTTCCCTCAGGAGGTGGTGGAGACAAAAACCAAGGTAAAAAGAGATTAGTGGATTCTGAACTTACACATTAGGTGTCCAGTAAAATTAGTCCAAATTAGTTCTACTATTGGTCCATGTCTGCTGGATGTGTAAATATGAAACAATGTTTCATAATTCATTGATATATAATCATACAAAATGTTTCTAAGTGTGCTACACCATAGCTCTGTAATGAGAAAGTGAAACAAGAGCAAATAGCAAATAGATATTAACAGTACCTGAATTGTGCTTCTGATGTTTTTATGTCTCTAAATATTGCATATATTACGACTGTTGCGTACCAGTGTTTTTCACTTTTGAAAGTAATTCAGCAGTTGTCTTCCTCCACTGCAAGACGCGGCAGCTCATTAGAAAAGTTGAACAGTTCCATTTTATGCATTGTTAAAATGAAAAATAGGCCCAAACATTTCAGAAACTATTATTTGATGTTCAGATTTGCTGATAAGCGGCAAATTATAGGATATAGATTGTGAATGTTATTTTTTCGGTGAAAGTCGAGATAGTCAATGTCAAATGCAGGACAGGCTTCTGCCTACGCTCGGTGCCCTTTGTTATCGCTATGAATTTTCTGCAGAGGATGAGAATACAATGCTTCTTGACCTACTTGGACCACATTGCCGGAATGCTGCTTCACGCTGGCAATGACATTTACAATCACAATCCTCATTGTTGAAGGAGCTGCTGAACCCTTATGTAGCCCCATCAGCAAATGGTCAAAACAGTCTGTTTCCTCTCGCATTTTCCATGACTGTTTCAATAGGAAGCAGCTATTCTGCTTACATTAAATCCAGCTTAACCTCAATTAAATGTCAGGAAAATATACTCACATTTAATTCATTTTAATTTAAACCATCAATAAAGCTATACACAATCACCCCAGGATCCATGGTGTTTCCCCTAAAAAAACAACCATTTAGGAATACAGACAATTGGTGCAAAGCACAAGAAAACACTTACTTTAGAAAATGAATCTATCTAAATAATCATGTAGGGATGAAACTAGACATTATGTAATAAGACATGTAAAACCTACAGCAACTCCAGCCATCCACTGATGAAGTTGCATTCCACCATTTCAATCAGGAGAGACTTTGTTGCAAATGTGCAAAGTTTATTTGTACATATGCATTATATGAAATGTAAATGCCCTTGGAGATTAGACTCCATCGTTTTTTTTAAAGGGGTAGAAAAGCCGAGACATATCCCCCCGATGGAGTCTGGACACTGGTGGTGGTGGTGAAGGAGCCCGAAGACCGGACCGAAAGAGTCGACGGGAGCGGTCTGCTGGAGGAAGACCCAGGGTGCCGTGGGTGATGATGACTGCAGGTGGAAGGGGAGGAGGAGGGTTGCACTCTTTGCCTGAAATGACAACTGACAGCAGCCGAGAGAAGACTTTAGATTTAAAGCAGGGATGTCATGCTGTGATCACCTCGTGAAATTCATGGCCGATTCTGGTTGGTTTAACTGAAAAGTGAACGCCTATAAAAAGCTGTTCAGTTTAAGGACGAGAGAGAGGTGGATGAAGTTTAGAAGTCTTCCTGAAATAATTTACACTGAGCTTCATTTGTTTTATTCTGTAGCATATTCAAGATTTAACATTTTCTTTTTCAGACAGGAAATATTTAGCTAATAGTGTTTTCAGTGTACATGTACAGGATACGGTGTTTTTGTCCTTTATAAAGCAGCTCATCTCTGTCTAAATGGTGAAACAGAATTAAAGGCTTTACATTGGGTCCCGTTGAAGTCAAGACAAATCAGGTAAACAACCAAATACATATTTGTCCTCACTAGGACCATCCACATAAACAAAAGGGAATTTCAAATTGCATTTATTTATTCATTCATTTTGTTAGCTGTTGCTTACAATCCTACTGAGGTAACTTTTCTAATTTTCAAAGTGAAAATAAATGAAATGATAATTAGTACAGGAAATATTTCTACACTGGGTTTATGTGAGGTCTGGTTTTGGAGATGTACCTTTAATAGTAATGTACACAGAGTACACAGATACTGTGCTCTTCATTGTCAGTCTTGTCATGCTCTTTTAGTCGGTAAGAGGCACTCTGGTAAGTCTGGTAAATTTTGTTTTTAGTTTACCGTTGCTATAGAAACACTAAAGAAAATGATGCCTCTTTCGACATGTAGCGGTGGACCTGTGATAGCCAAGACACAGTGTAAAATGTTGAAATCATGCTTTACAACAGGCTAAAAATGAATGTGAATTAGAATTTTAGTCAAAAGAAAAAAAATATAACACCTGTGAAAAATACCTACTAAGGTTTTACATTGGTTTTATGGACAGCCAGCATCGCCCCTTGAAACAGTTGTATACCCTCTACCCGTAGACTAAAAGGTAGCTTATAGTCTACGTATATTAAGTTATTTTTGTCCTAGTTGAATATGAATTTTATTTTATTTGATAAGGACACTGCAATTTAACATAGTTCCAATACAGAGCAACCGTGGTGCTGCTCAGAGAGTTTATAACTATTGCTAATTTTCAACCTGTCCCTAGTTGGGCTTTTACATGTTAAGTAAGAGAAGTTAAATACAGCTTTCAGTATCATAACACCACAATACAATCCTTCCATCTACTTGGGTCTGGGTGATCAAGAATAGTGCAGTATTTAATGAAGACTATGCATGCTTGTGCAAAGCTTTCCCTTCATATCAATTGTCACAGAGCATAGAAGAGCCACTTACTATGCTTCATGCTGGCCCTCCATGTTTCCCACTGATGCCTTATTATGTGCAGCAGCCATGCACAAAGAGAGTGCAAATGTATTGATTGATTGATTGATTGATTGATTGTTGATGCCCTCAAATGGCAAGAGTCAATGGAACTGTTAGAAATGTAATTCCAAATGTTAAGATGTTTAAATCCTGTATTTTACTGTGTAGAGCTCTGTAGTGACAAACAACAACCTCTGGCTTTTCGTCACTATTTTCCTACAGAATGTCTGTGGTGTTTGGTCAGGAAAAAGAATCATTTTATGTGCTTGAATAGACTCTATCTCTCTCTCCCTCTCACTCTCTCACACACACGCACACACAGACGCACAGCAGCAATATATATAACGAAAAGAACATATTTCATACAGGGTTGACCTCCATCTAGTGGCAGAACTGATTCCACTTGAAACACATTAAGATTAATGACTGAATCTCTGTAACATTGACACAGTGGTGAAACTTGACTGAACTAAAGTGGGCTAAAGAGAGTAGATAAAATAGAACACAATAAATGAAATAGAACCGAATAGGACAGAGTAGAATAAAATTTAAAGAATATTTAGAACATAATATAATAGAACAGAAGAAGATAGAACAGAGCAAAATAGAATACAATAGAACATAATAAAATAGAGTAGTAGTAGTAATAATAATAATAATAATAATACATTGTATTTAAAGTGCCTTTCATGACACCCAAGGTCACTTCACAAACAGAAAAGGACATTAAAATTATAGTCATCTCATAAAAATAAAAATAAAAATAAAAGTCAGTCAGTCAGTCCATAAGCCATCTCGAAGAGATATATCTTAAGTCTGTTTTTAAAGTCAGTAATTGAGTCACAGTGTCTGGTGTAGTCTGGCAGTGAATTCCACAGCTTGGGGGCGATGTAGCTGAAAGCCCTCTCTGACCAGGGTGCTGAGGTTCACACTAGGAACATGCAGAAGGCCTGTTGAGGAGGATCTCAGTGAGCTGGCAGGGGTATAAACTTCCATTTCTCACAATAGAGCACTGCGAGACCACCTCCCCTCCCAGGGGAGCAGGGTTTACAGATTTAAACACACGCGAGTAGAGTAGTAGAGTAGTATATATTAGCAGAATAGAATAGAATAAAATACAGTATAACCATAAGAAAAGAACATGAAAGAATGAATGGAATACACTACAACATAATTGAATAGAATAGAACATAATAGAGCAGAGCAGAATAGAATAAAACAGAACTGAATAGAATACAACATAATTGAACAAAGCAGAATAGAATAAAATACAATGGAACATAATTACTTAACATAATGATTTAGTTATTATTATGCCAATCCACACTGAGGCATTTGCCAGGTACGGTAGTTGAAATGCTTCTTACGCAAACCCCTCTTTATACACACAACCATGGAGCAGTTTGGGGTTCGGTACATTGCTAGAGGGCTACCCAGCAGTGCCCAAGGCAAACTGGCAGCTCTGCAGCTGTCAGTCCATACTCCACACTCCGCACTCCACATTCCACACTCCAATTAAAAAAATCACCACAATGGTGCACCCTCACTCAAACTGGTAACTTATAGACTTTTTAAAGAACCTTTTTTAATTTCACCTTTATTTAGCATTCTACATAATAAAACGGATTAAAAACGTTACTACATAAGCCTATCACTGCAACTATTTAAAGTCAATAAAAAATGACAAATCTCCCAGTGAATGACAGGTATTTAATTAGGACGGGTTAAAGCCATGACCAGTCCCTTCAGAAAAACGCGATTATGCGATCGCATAATTCAATGCATAATCAGCCAAAGTCCGCATATTTATGCGGGGGCCGCATTTTTTCAAATACACCGCACTTTCGCCGCATAAATTGCCGATTTCCACGCAAAATATGCGGGGCTTGCATGATTTCATAATCCCTGCATTTTCGTTGAAAAAAAGTCACATATATCTTAGCACAAAGTTGAAAAATGTTGCGTTTACTTCACACAAGAGCAGCCATTTTCCCCTGTTGCCATGGGAACGTTATGAAGTGACGTTATGAAGTGAACATCATCGAAAAGCTGCAAACCCCGCGATGAAGCCATGATGAGACCGCAGTTTTTGCAAGTTCCCGCAATTTCAGTGCATAAAATTGCATAAATATCCCGCATATTGAATCGCATTTTTTAAGAAAACGTGCCGCATAATCAAGGATTTTTGCCCGCAACAATCACAAAAAAACTCCGCATTTTTCTGGAAGGATTGCATAACATTTCAAATGCAATCATTTCCAAGTGGACAATGTAAATAGCAATTACAGCCATAACAGTTATTACATACAAAGAAACGTTTCATTATAATGGGATGATATGAAAGAAAAATCCTTATTTACATATCATGACTAATGATGTAGTTGTATCTTGTTGCTCTAATTTTAAGTTCCATTGAAGTTGGAAACCTCTTTTGAAAGGGAGACCTGCAAGATGGCAGCATTAGGTTGTAGACAAAACCAACCAAAATCAGGTAACAGATACTATACTATACAATACTAAAGACATGTAAAGGTATTAAAATAAAGCTAAAGTGAGCAATGAACAGAGGTAATATACAAAGGAGTAATTTAACATGGCATTTAAAATAGTCTTGCGTTCTGTCAGATAACATGAAGCTTACCTTAGGAACAGGAAGTAGATACATGGCTTGTGATCTGAGATAACGTTTGATTTGTAAAATAGGTAGAGAGATGATGGGAGTTTGCCCAGAATGGCGTTATGAATAAATGTATACAGATGACTCAGTCGACTTAATCAACGGCAAGTAACTGAATTGCCTGTGGTCGCAACAGAGGGTTAAAACGATTTGGTTTCTTTTGGTTCGAACCAAACATCAAATAAAAGCTGGTGAAATTCACATTTCCTGCAGCAGCACTGACCATAAGCGATGAAAGGTCTTGAAAAGCGAGAAATGAGTCCACGCGGTGGACACGGTTGCAAGCATTCTAAGCATACATGACACCACAAAGGAACACTAAATGTCATTTTACTTTTCCATTTTTTCTGTATCACAGACAACAAAATGGCTTTTCCTCATATGAAGGGAAGGCAAACTTATTACTAAGAGTTCCAAGCTCTAGTTGGTTCCACAGCGGTTTTGCCATCTCATTAGCTTGTTCAATTTACAATTCTAACATGTCGTTTGAGGTTCAGTGTGAGAACAGACAGTTCAAGCATAAAATGTAGAGCTGTTCTCTTGCAGAGTTAATTTGTGAACTCCCTATAATGTTTTCTGTCTTCATTTGCTCACTTCTTTCTTAAAATAAGTAAGTCTCGTAACAATGTAAATAGTGTCTAAATTTGATTCTGTCAAACATACCATGTATCCAAGCCTAACTGTGTTAATTAGCCATTTCATTCTCATTTTATGCAATAACACAGCAGTCTAGTTAAAGAAAATAGTAACCAAAACTGAAAATGTACTGTCAGTCCCATTGGGTTTCTGTGCAGATAAGATTTACCATCTTAGCACTTATTACTCATTCACATTGGACTTTCTTTAGTTAGAAGCAAAAAACAGCAGTTTGGAACAGAGAAGATCTTGGTGCAGCATGTATGCATGGACACAGACATACCAAAAATGTAAAGGAACATTACTTTCGCTCAGCGTTATTGAGTAGGCCAGGGGTGGCGAACCTGTGGCTCTTGAGCCGTATGCGGCTCTTTGCCTGCTCCTGTGAGGCTCTTACTGTGTGACTGGGGGCTGTGTCATTGGTTGATTGTTGTTTTTAACTTTTCTGAAACATACAGTATTTCAGATAAGTAAAAAAAAAAACACATTTGAATGCATCTGCCAATACATTTGCCAGTTATTTTAAAATGGAAAATAATGCAGCAGAGTTTTGAGGACAGATTCTGCAACCTGAGGAAAAACAGCGGCCACAGATCACCTTCCTCGTTAACCCTTTCACTGCTGAATCCGATTGTTTGAAAGCCCCTTTAGTGACAAATGAGTGAGAGAGTTCTTCGAGTGGCCACAACCGAGTTCAAGCAAGACCTGAAAAGGATTGTGGATAACAAAGACTGTCAGGTTTCCCACTGAGTCAATCTAAGTGAGAAAAAAAACTATGAAAACTGCTATGTATTATGACCGTCATTAGATCTGGAAGACACTGTTGCTGTTGTAGTGTGGACGTGCATGTGTTGTGTGGCTTTTTGCTATGGTGCGTTTTTTTTTGTGGCTCTTTATACCTAACTGGTTGGCCACCCCTGGAGTAGGCCTTACTTCACACAGAATCAGTTATATATTCACGTCACCAAGGAGGAGGCAAAACAATGTACTATTCATTATGGGAGTCAGGAACATCTACAAGGTCCTCATCTTATCTACAAGGTCCTCACCCCCCACCCCCCCACCCTCCCACCCAGAGCCTCTTCACATATAGTATGCCAAGTGTGAAGGACTCTGAGGCCTTTCAAAATACCAAACAATGACAATGCACAAACCAGTCCTTCATGTATAATACGTTTCTACCACTATACTGTAGACATGTCGACTTCTGAACAGGGCTGTAGCTAGGATTTTAGATATACTGAGGTCATGAGTTCAAAAAGACCAAAAAAGACCAAGAACCAAAGAAGTCTCTAAAAAGTCTTAAAATGTTGTACATCTTAAGTTTTTTTATTGAATTAGCTGTTAATTCATATATTCTGCAAGTTTTATAAAATGGAGCAGTTGTTTCAAGGAAATTCCTTGTCATGTAACGTGATTAAGACCTAGAAAAAACGTGTGTTCGTGTCCTGTTTGAAAAGAAACGTAAATGGCGAGTCATTTTAAATGTACTTAACAAACTGAACTATGTCACGTTTTACGTAACCAGAAGTCAAGTAACTTAACAAATGTAGTGATTTTAACACAAACCACAATCTTTTTCTAAACTTAACTAAGTAGTTTAGCTGTCTAAACCTAACCAAACTGTGACCGTTTCACTACGTTAATGACCTGTTTAAAACCACGTTACGCTTAAGTATAAGGAAGGAATCATTATCGTTATTATCCATTCACATAGCAACAGTTGCCGCTGGCTTGGTCAGAACCCTACTGGCATCACTTTTTAATGCTCTGTGAATTCAAACAACACTAACGTTACTTGGTTAGGTTTAGGCAACAAAACTACATTATATAAAAAAGTTAACTTACATTATGCTTATTGTAAGTTATAGGCTTATTTAAAAAAAGTCAAAGTTGACCTTTGGTTTAAAACAGGACATGAACACTAATCTCCCGGGTAAAAATGCTGTGTTTGTGTGATCCATAAACCCCCCAAAAACGTCCTCCTATTCGCTATTTATACTACTCCCTACCATTGTCGCTCATCATACTACGTCATCGTACAGCGCTGCGGTCGAGCAGTTGCTCTGAGCATCTAATATTGATGCGGATGGGTGATCCAGCTTACTAATAGATGATGGCGCCCTACTGAGCCAACTAGGAGGTAGTGGAGAAATAATAAATCAAATATGTAGTTATTGATTTTTTGTATTTATGAAAATAAAAATCTAATTCAAGCATACTGGATTCAGCAAAAAGTGCATGTTTAACTGCAGAATGTAAACTCCACCAATTTGCTAAAATCCCCAAATTTCAACAAAATTACAATACACTACATAGGCTAACATAGGATCTCCAGCCTATAGCAGTTGCATTATGTAAAGCAGCAAGCAGAAAACATGTGTTGTGCTGGTATGTTATATACAAAAGACACTGGAAATAAAGTATGTGCTGTGTGCAGTGAACAGACACAAAATGAAATTCAGTTACAAAGAGTAAAAATAAACCCTGCACTGATAAAGCTCAGTACATTTGTACATCCTGGGAGTCCCTGTTAAGGAAAACGACAGCAGAGTTTTGCAGGTCACCCGAGTACTCCTGTCGGAGACAGAAACAAAAATGAGTACAATAATCGCTAAAGCATACCCTTGATAATGGTGTTTATCTTTAAACAGAGTGTAATATTATGACAGATATTGTAATGAGGGCTTACATTGTGCCTTGCTTGTATCTCCTTAACTTGTCTCAGCACAGGATCCTGCTCTAGAAATGGATATTAAGGATATTTAAGCCATAAATGATAATGCAAATATCTCAGATATATTTAATGCATATGCAGTATTCCATAGACCTATAGAGGAGGTTAGTGGCAGGCTTTTGCCAGATTTAATATTCAAAGAAATAAGAAGTTGCCTTACTGTGCTGTTTCCACAATTTTCTTGCCAATATGGCCATGCCCACAAGGAGCATTATAGAAGCACACACCAGCAACGACTCCAAGATGTGGCTAAAACACAGACAAGGGCACACAGCCGTCTGAGCAGATAGTCCAGCTTCAAGAGCAGCACAGGCATATACTCCATCTGTTCTTACATAGTCACATGATGGCCATGATGATGACAGATTTGTCATAAATAGCACACGCATAAAGTATTGCTTTACGCTTACCTGTGACTGTTCCAGGACTCCTTAGTGATGGGTTTGGGTGGAGGCAGGTATGCAACAGACTGACTTGTAGTAGGTGTGGATGTCACAGATACTGCTGCTGAAGATAAAGACATTATAGCTGAAAAATGATGTTCTATTATAAGCAGAAGAGTGTTTGTAGCAGCACCCGCAGAGTTCATGACATCAATATTCTTGATAGGTGACCCGTGATAATCGATACCTTGTACAGCTGGAGACCTAGGAGCCCCTGCCATCTGTCACAAACACATATTGATCTTCAAAGCTGCTCTTGGCTACTTCTCATTTCAGCAGCTGCAGAGTGATGTGTGGAAAAGGGCACGCAGCCGCAGAATTGTGCCTCTTTTCATACCTACAATGCCTGTTTTAAATAGTTCTCAATAACATTCGGGAGTTTCAGTTGGCAAGTCAGATCACTATCTAAACAACTCCCCATAGTACACTGATTTTCTAAACTCAACAGAGTTTTAATAGATGTTTCCCAGACTGAAATCTCATAGTGAAAACTGAGCTTGTGAGATTTAGGCTGGCTTTGCAGGACTCATGGTTTAGGATGATTGAAAGAATAGTATTTTTAAAGCTGGACTAATCAATATTTTTATATAGACTGTGAGTCAAATGAGTATGCCTAATGTGAAAGTGTTTTTTAATTACATTATTTTAGGGTCTTTCAGCTCATTGTTTTGGTTTCAAAGCCACACAACTTTCCTGTTTTGATTCACTCTTGTGGCTCTCATGAACCTCGTTTCCAGCCAAAGCTGTTTTCAGATAATGAGCTGGATGTTTTTCTCAGTTTTCTCTCAGAGTTGTTTGAAACCAAAACAAAACTAAAAGGAGAGTGAATATTGGACTTGTATTCACCAAGGGGCAAGAAACACAATTTTAATGTAATGCTCCGTGGAACTAAAACTAAAAAACTAAAAATGTTGGCATTTCAACTTCATAAGATCATAATATGTAACTGTTGTGTTTGCTTGTTCTGCTTCCCTCAAGTGCCAAAAAACAACAAAGAATAGCCTAGTGCAGCTTCTACAATGAATCAAATAGGAATGGATCACTGACTTGTCTAGATTCCAATTGAATGCAAGGTTTTGATATGAAAGGATCATTTGTTGTATACAATTTTCTTTTTATGTTTTTTTTGTAAACCTACCGGTCGTGGGTCGGGGTGTGACCAGCACATGCACAGCTATCTGCTGCTGTCCTGCAGAACACCAGTACCAGCCGGTATCTCTCATCTGCAGCTTCTTTAAGGTTATAGTGAGAGTCCTAGTTCTGTCATCGCTGATGGCCACAGAAGTGTCTTCGTAGCTCCCGTCAGAACCTGTCAGCAGACAGGAGCTCCAGTCTCCGCTCCGACACCACTTCTTCTCGCTTTCTCTGTTGGCAAGCAGTCACAGGGGAGTCAGTAAAGGCAGACTGTCCATCAAAGTTTGGCTTGAATTGAAGATTTGGAAAAGAAATAACCATGTGTCTCAGTTTTGCTGATGCTTTAGAAATGTTGTTATGAAGGTGAGGATTCTACATGGTCTCATGGTAAATAAAACTGACACAATCGTAACATAATGAATGGGACAATAAAATAGGCTACCTGTATCTCTCACTGTAGTGGCATTCAACTGTGATACTACTCCCTTCTTCCCCAATCAGGCGGCTGTTCACCACTGACATGCCTGCAGGAAAGGAATCAACTCATAAATACAGCCTTACATTTGTAATATAAGCATTTGAAACGCACAAAAATACAATTTTTTTCAATGGGGATCTATAATAGGTCAAAATCACTCAATTACTCACCATGAATGACCTTAATGTTAGTGTAAGCAACATCATCAGCACTCCACGCACCGCCTATCTCCACGCCACACATGTACCACCCAGAGTCCCCCTCCTTCAGGTTGCTCATGGTCACAGCAAACACCAGCTGGACCGGGTCGTCAAAGATGCTCACTTTCTCCTCAGCTTGATTGGCCGAACGGGGCTCATCTGTTCGTGCTAAACTGGTGCAGAACTCCCTCATCTTCCCCCGACACCAGTATTTTACATAGCCGGCATACTGAGGCCCATAATGACACGGGACTGTGAGAGGTTGACCCTCCATGACTGCATGCTCCCCCTCGGTGGTTACCCTGCAGAGGAAGGCTGGTGGAAGAGATGATTCAGTGTTGAACACTAGCTTGAACTTAAACTTTCCGTAATGCTGCAGGCAAATCTGACTCACAGTGGACATTTCTAATCTATGATTGAAGAACGGGGAAAGTGGCCTTGAGCAATACTTGTTTCACATTTATGGTTTCGGTTTCCTTTGTTACAAAACACTATTCCCACTTAAACTTCCTTCTTAATAAGCCTGTTTCCAAAATTGGATTATCCCTCTATAGTAGAGTTACACTAAGTGGGGACAAATATAACAGGCTTTTGGAGACTTGACAAAATAAACATCAAACAAAATCTTGCAAATGAGCAAACAATACGGAAGCTTGGAGGATTAAAAAAACATAACACATACAAAAGCCTTCTCCGGGTCCCACTGAAAAAAAATATTAAAAACCTTTCCAGTCTGTCTTCAAGAAATAATATAACACAGAAAAGTAATAAAATACTAAAGAGAAGTGAAGCATAACAACCATTTTACATAGTAGCACCAGCATTTGCCAAAAGCACACTCACTCTTAAAGTGAGGGGGCTGCATCATAGACATCAGTTATCTGCAGACTAAAAACAAATAACAAAGGCATATTGTACAGCTTTTGTACAAGCATATGACCTCAATAATTTCAGTAATTATTACCTGGGAACCATGGTAACAGGCTGAGGGTGATTATAAAGGGTTGCAGCATGTTTCGCCGTCAGTTTGAGGTTTACCAAGTGAACTTTCTCCCTTGTGTAAACATGGACTCCAGGTTCCGCAATGCCAATTTCCCCTTGGTCATGTGACCATAAGTTGGATCCAGATGTTCCAGATGTTAACCATGTAGGTGCCAGTTAGATTTGAATAGTAATGAATTATATTAGAAAATGACTAACAAGCTGTGCTCACTGTGGCATTGATGTAAAATACCACACATTTTCTATGACCTTCTGTAAATAAGTCAGCTTTTATCCATGATCTAAAAAGTACAGCTTATAAAACATTGTGAAGGGGTGGGGGGCAAAATGTGTGAAAAAATTGCACACACAAAAATGCAATACAAATTGTTGTATTTCTGTAAATTGACCCATTTGCTATGTAATAATAATGTATACTTTATTAATCCCGCTAGGGGAAATTACAGTTACACACAGGCCTGAATTACACACACATGCTCAGTACCTATATGCCTACGTGCACTAATGGAGAGATGTCAGAGTGACGGGGATGGAAAGGCGCATCGAGCATTTGGGGGTTCAGTGCCTTGCTCAAGAGCACCTTGGCAGTGCCCAGGAGGTGAACTGGCACCTCTCCAGCTACAAGTCCACAACCATACTTTGGTCCGTATAGGGACTTGAACCAGCGACCCTCCAGTTCCCAGCCCAACTCCCTACTGACTGAGCTATTGCCTCCCCATCTTTTGTATTTGTACATCCCAAGAGGATTTAAAGGTCCAATGTGTAGGAATTTTTCCCATCTAGCATTAAGATCATATATCGCAATCAACTCTCTCGCACCACGCAGTTTAAAGTACGTATTACAGCTACCTAGCCTTCACACTTTTTTCTGATGACGCCGGTCTCTTGCTCTTTTCAATATACTTTTTATTTTTCTGGGTGAAGAAGAAGACTCCTGTTCCTGAAATTTGGATTTTGAAAACATGTGGTCCTCCATGTTTCCTTCTTCTAACTTGCTGGGGACGTGAAGCGACGATACCCATTAGCAGCATTAGCAGCACCTGTGAGTTTATCATGTGACATGAAAACGCGAAAGGCAGAGCAGTATGTCCTGTATGTCCCTTACCGGCTAACATATTTCAAGATGGTGCATGAATATGGAGCATCTACCCCAGTTCATGCAAACGCAAATGTAAAATTTCAAGCCAGGAATACTTGGAATTGATGGTGGAGGTAAATATTCATGAAAAAGGACAAGTTTGTGAACGGGCAACACAGATTTTGAGAATGAACAACTAAAAACGTTACACACTGGACCTTTAAAGTATTTACCTTCTCAGACAGTCCCTGTCTGGACAAAACCTCCCAAATTCCACAATATTAAAGAAATTAAGACTTAAGGGGCATAGTTCTATATTTTAGGAAATAGGCTAAGTTGGATTAAAACATTGGTATGGTAAATTAAAGAAGAGTGGTATCAATCTTCTCATCTAACTCTGAACAAGAAAGCAACAATGCTTATTTCCGAAAATGTTGAACTATTCTTTTAACTACGGTTTTGGCCTGTAAGTTTAAACATGTCATCTTTCTTCTCATTTCCCCTGTTAATTTCACTGTTACCCATCTTTTTAATAACCTATTCTTCCAAGCAACCAAATGTGGAGTGCTTTCCCTCCATGGTTGCAGAGGATTCATTTGGCAGGCTACAATGAAATGATTTGATTTTGGTGCCTGAAAACTTTGGATTTAGTCCAGTCTTAATTTGTCGGATTAGGCTTCAACCCACAGCCCCCTCAGCCACTGAATTAACAAACAATCTTAATTATTCAAAGCTTCTCAATATGCTCTGTGAAGGTTGTCAAAGATAGCCCTAAAGTCTCTTGCTTTTTTCTCTTTGGCTGCAAAGCCTTATAAGGTCAGCCATTTCCTGGAAAATTGTAGGGAGAATTGAAACTGATATCAGATTTGAGAATAGAAACTTAACTTTCACGAAACTAATTATTTGTATCCAGGCTTCATGCCATATCAGGGCAACCATACATATCCCAATATCCTGATATTCCTTTCAGCTTTGTGAAAATATATATATATATATATATATATATATATATATATATATATATATATATATATATATATATATTTAATTTTGGTGAATTGCTTCATCAAACTAAGCAAGATTAGCTACAGTAGATAGAACTGTCCTCCGCCTAACAGAGCATGTAAATTAAAATGTCAGAGGGAAAAGGTCTTCTATTAGTCTCTATGCCATCATTCTTTTTAGGAAAGCTGAAATGTCTTTGTCTTCACTACATTACCTAGTGGTTTGAATGTACTCAACTTCAGCACTTTTAATTTTACGATATTTTATACTTCCACTCCACTACACTTCAGAGGAAAATATTTTAATTTTTATTTCTTTACATTTACTTGAGAACTTTAGTTACTTTGCAAATTAAGATTTTAAAAACCTATAATGACAATATGATACATTTCATATACCAAACAGTCAATGGAATTGCTAGAATCAGCTCTACCTCGACCAATCACAACACTAAAATGTGGTTTACATGTAAATGTAAAGTAATATTATGCAATATTATACAACATAACTTTGACTGTAACCATTTTACCTGAATAGTGGGTACTTTTAAACTTTAAGTAAATTGCTGATAATGCTGCTCATGCACATGCATTCATTCTCCCTTGTGGGGGGAGGGGCTTAGGAGACCGTTTTGGGCTTTAAAGTGCCCATATTATGAAAAAATCACTTTTTCTGGGATTTGGGGTGTTATGTTGTGTCTCTGGTGCTTCCACACACATACAAACTTTGAAAAAAACCCATCCATGCTGTTTAGAGTGAGATACAGTTTCTGAATGTGTCCTGCCTTCAGTCTCTGGGTGAGCTGTTCAAAAATCGGCACGGCTTGTGACGTCACAAGCCGAAACGAGCAAGCTAACCGCAACCATTAGCTCGTAGCATGGCGTTAGCATGCTAACGCTAACGCTAGCATGCTAACGCTAGCTTGCTACCTCGTTCTCAATAGCAAAAGCACTGCTACAACACACACAAGTTCACCATAATCTACAAAAGAACTACTTACATGTGCGCCCTCATTTAGAAGTCTCCCAGCTAATCCTGCCTTGTAACTGACCAAAGTTGTAAAAACAGCCTTTCTTTTACTGACTATGGAGCTAGCTAGCTGACATGATCTACATCTGAGCTACTGGGCATGTGCGAGTGCAATCAAAGATAGTACAGAAGAAGAAGAAGAAAAGAGGTCTCACTCTGTAGCTAAAACAGAGACCAGCTGAAAAGAGGATCTGCAGCAGTGAGAGAGAGCGGTGCAGTACAACAAAAATATGGTGCTTTTTGAAAATTAAACCATGTAAACCTATTCTGGTACAACCTTAAAATACAATTATGAACCTGAAAATGAGCATAATATGGCTGCTTTAACGGAAAGGGGGGAGGGACTGAGAAGTTGTCGATGTTCAAATTTTTTGGCTAAGTCCTGGATCTTCACAATCCTACCTAAAGCACCTTTAAATGTTCCATATTATGCTCATATTCAGCTTTATACCGGTATTTTGGGTTTCTACTAGAACATATTTACATTCTTTCATTTTCAAAAAACACTATTTTTCTGTCTGAAAATACCTGTAATCACCCTCGGTCTGAAACGCTTCTTTGAATCAAATACTCCAATAATGTTATCCATTCAATATGTAGAGGTAGGTAGATAATCTACCTCTCTGTCTGCTTTTAAATCAGCATAGGAAGTGATGTAGATCTGCCCTTTACAGGAGAAACCTGGGATGCCAGCTTGACCAAGTCTGTTTTTCCATCTCTTTATGCAAGGCAGTTCCACATCCAGTTCAAACTGGCCCACACAGCTAAAATGTACCCTCAGGTTAGTACATTCTTTGAGAAATATAAGTGGATCTGCACAGTCACAAGCAACTGAGTTGAAATGAGTTCACGTCAGTTATTCCAGAGCAAGTATTTGAAGCAAACCCTCTCATTGCTCTGGGGTGGAATGTTCTTGCTTTCCCCTCTTACATGATTGGCAGCAGACCTGCTGCTAGTCTTGCACTGCCAGACCTTCCTCCACAGCGCTTTGAAGGAGGGTCTGGCTAGTCTACACAACATTCCGGGATGGGAGAAACACATGCTCTGGTTGATTGGCATTTCTTTAAACCAATCACAATCGTCTTGGGCAGCGCCAAGCGCCGAATAGAGGTTCGGGAAGGAACTTGTTTTGGTGGGACATAGGGAAGCAAGCTCTGGAATTAAAATGACTGTCGAGTGTGTGATGAGAATTTTACAAAAAAAAAAAAGATTAAAAAAAAGATTAAAAAAAAAAGATAAATATAATTTGTCTATTCTAGCTCGGAGGATATTTCCCAAATCGACCAGATGCCAACACAGAGAAAGCGGAAGGTGAGGGACATCCGGCCAAAAATGCGGGACATCCAGCAGAACATCTGGCAGCACTAGCCTCGTGAGACCGTCCTGATCTCGCGAGCTCCAGTTTTCCACTCGCAGATCAGTCTGGCATCTTGAGATAGAGAAAATTTGGAGACGTTCGCCAAACGACCGACCAATCAGCGTTGGTTTTGAGGCAGGTTTAGGTGTGACGCAACGAGAAGCGACTGTCAGTACACGATCCGTTCTGCCTGCACGATCCGTTCTGCACATGCGCAAGACAATACTGTTTTACGTATCCATACGACCTGCACGATCTGTTCCACGCTAGCCTCCACCGGGAAGCTAACGTTAGTTTAGCTAACAGCTAATTCGGCTAACCGCTAGCTGACAGCTAGATTCAGTCTAAAATAACGTTAACTCAAACGTAATGGGGAAAAGCAGGCTACAGCTAAATTAAGACTTCACAGTGATAACAATAAAGACAAGTATTGAGTGATTGTATTTTAAATGAGCACAAGTAAAGTAGAACTGGCGTAACAGCTGTTATATATGTTAGGTGTTTGTTATATATGTCAACATTTATTTTCAAGTTTTATTTTGAGGGTCTTTTAAAGTTATTACATGCTGTCTCAGCTAGCAGTTAGCCAAATTAGCTGTTAGCTAAACTAACGTTAGCTTGCCTGTGGAGGCTAACGGCAGTTGAGTTGACATTATTTTAGACTGAATCTAGCTGTCAGCTAGCGGTTAGCCGAATTAGCTGTTAGCTAAACTAACGTTAGCTTGGCTGTCGACCGGAAGCGTGGAACAGATCGTGCAGTGTCGTAAATCCTCGTACAACCGCGCATGCGCGAACATTTTGCGCATGTGCAGAACGGATCGTGCAGGCAGAACGGATCGTGTACCGACAGCTAAACAACATGGCGGCTTCCACGGATGAGTGAAGCTATCACGCAAGTTTTATCGGAATTAGAAAGTATTCCTTCATTGAAAGAAGAGCAAAAAACGGCACTGGAGGCTTTTCTTGGAGGAAAAGATGTTTTTGCTCTTCTCCCGACTGGTTTCGGCAAGAGTTTGATATATCAACTGGCTCCGCTAGTCGTGAAGAAAATTAGCCTCGTGAGACCGTCCTGATCTTGCGAGCTATCTGGTGGAGTCAGGTTAGTGATAGACAGATGGTTTATCCAATCAGCTAACCAGTATTTTCGCACCTTCCCAAAAGTTCTCCAACGGAAAGTTCCCAGATGGATATGCCGAGCAAATGCGAAGCAATCCATCTGGCGGAGTTAGGTTATGGCAGCACCGGAACAATCCCGGAAAATGAAATGTCGTCGATATAGACTAACCTGCTGCACGCACTCTTATTCTCATGAGTTCATCAACTTAAAAAAAGATGCAACATTTGGGGTTCAAAAAAAACATTCTACAAGGGATGGAGCCCTTTCCTAGCAATGTTCACTAAGTTATTTCTTTTTATATTTGTTTCTCTGTAGCAAACTCCAAATGTAGCATGCAGCTTCTCCAAACTCTGATATAAAAAGTTATATATTTTAAGCTGTAATAGGATTATATTGATATCTCCCTAATAATGTCGGGTTAGGGGGGGTACATTTTTCCTGTACTCTAATGTATTAATAGAAATAACAATTTTGTATGTTCAAATATAAGAAGTAGGACCGTATGGCCCTGTTAACTTTTTTCATGACTTAATACATTTGTACATTACCTGTCCATACTCATTTAGAGAATATCATGCATTCAAAAGATGTATATATTTAGATTATTTAAAACAAGTCTTTTGTCAAAAACAAAATGTGTTTCGTTCAAGAACGGCTTCATTATTCTCCAGGTCACCATTTCAGTTGTTTTTATTTTTTCTTCTCGGTGCAAAGGGGAATGCTTTACAAATTTTTAATATAAAAAAAAGAATGCAAGAAATCAATCATTATCTGTAAGAAAATCATGCAACTAATTCAGTGTTGATGGTGGGAGGTGACTCAATGGCACAAAAGTAGATGTAGCATCATTTCTTGAAGCGGATCTTCTCTTGTCCTTATCTATGAAAAAAAAAGAAGAAAGGTGGTTGGGTTAGTGACATTGAGGTTATGGGAGTAGTTATTAAAAAACAAAATTTAAAAATAAGAGAAGCAAGAGCTGTATGCCCTTACCAAGTCTAAACATCCAATAACATGGTTATGTCTAGCAAAACAAAAGCAATACTATGTAATACTATGTGCTATCGTGGATCTCCCCATAGAGCACCCAAAGGACAACGATATATTTCTTGTTTTCCAAGCATAAACCAATAATAATAAAGCATACATCTGTGTAAAAGCTCTCATAAACATCATTGGAGTTAATAAAATCTAGTATTTATTGCCTGTTGAGAGACTCTACACTATGGACACTAATGCGTATCTCACACACATCAACTTCCAGAGAGATTTTTTCAAAAAGATACCAGCGGTATAAAACCCCTAAAAACCACATTCTTTTAACTATGTGGCATTTATGACCTTGGCCAGTCCGGTTTTAAAGCATCTCAATAAACAGAATATTGCAAACAAACTCAAGGTCTAGCACCGAAACGGCTTAAGTACATTTATTTTTCCAAGTTAGCAGTGTGCGGGAGGTTATTTTCAACTTTTGACCTACTCTTCCTACGCACTCGTCTCATAAAATAGAGATTTAGAGAGCAAATTATTCTTCCCTTCCCCTAAGTGGCTATGCCACTGTCAGACCGCCACTGTAAATAAGAACCTGTTCTTAATGACTTGCCTGTAAAAATAAGGTGACTTTTTTTTTTTGGAATAAAGAGGATATACCTTTGTCCAGAATGTTCTCCAGCAGGTTCAGGCCTAATTAATTGACTAGTGGCTCCAAAACGTGCTAGTTGCTACTTGATATGTGAGAACTCACTCCAACAGGGAGGTAGTCTTAATCAACAGCTGCAGACCTGTTACTCTGAGCAGCTTTAAGCATTCAGCTGGAAGGAAAACTAACTACAGAATATAATATGATGACTGATGTGGCATGTGTTGTGTCAAATATCAATAACTACATAAAAAAACAAACGTGATTACGATTTTGGCTGCTAACGATCACAAAAACAGAGTAATCGAGAAAAACAATTATTTTGCACGTTACATTTTGCATGTACGGTACACTCTTATCTTGTCTTATGTTCTGAATGAAAAACAAAGTTCAAAGTTCAAGGTGTTTTCACTGTTGTTTTTTTAAATTCAATAATTGCAACATCTTTCCAAAAAGTCAATGAGTAATCGTGTTAAATAACCGTGATTTCAATATTGACCAAAATAATCGTCATTATGACTTTTTTTCATCGAGCAGCCCTAACTCTTGAAATAAGAAATGCATGTGTGAAATATGCACCTTCTAAGAGGGGGACACTGTGAGTCAGATTCACGTCTGTTTCAACCAATGAAGTTCATCACAACCAGATGGAGGACGGTGTGAGCGAATAGGAAGTCAGCGAAGGCTCTCTCTGGGGAGATGGACAGGAAGTCTCCTTTGTTCTGTGGGTTGATCTGGATACGAAGACACACTAAGAAAAAAGCAAAAGACAGAGGATTCAGTTTAAAGTGTTTTTTTTTTATTTATTTTTTTACACACTTTAGATCCATAAATAACATTATGTTAATATAATATTGTAATATTTTCATTATTGGTAAAAAAAGAAAGAAAAGGTTTTCATTTATTAATTGTTCAATTTAGAAATCTATCAACTTCAGCGCTTATATAGAATAGTTAGATTTTTGAACTGAAAATAAAGCTCTGCCATTGTTCCTATGGTTACATTACATTACATAGGTGGATCTGAATTCAAGATTCATGGTGTATCTGTATGTCTGAACATGAAAAAACCCGGAAACAACGGAATTTGAAGGGCGCTCGGAGAGCGCAGACCTCCGCCAATACATGCCCTATCTCACGATGTTAATGCTGTGTCAATTTTCCCAGATGGAGCTAATTTTTCCCTATTATTTTGACAACACCTGAATGCAGCACAATTGCCCTATAACGCAAGTGATTTTTTATTTTTTATTTAAATGGGTTCTTTCTTGGCCCATGCTACACCCTTCCACTAAGTTTGATGAAGTTGGGCCAGTAGTTTTTCCGCCGCTGACAGAATCCTGCTGACAAACAAACAGACAAACAGAGCCTTGGCAGAGGTAATGAGACTTGTAATGTTGTCAGTAATGGAGTCCGATTCATTCTCCCTAGAGCTATGTAGGCGGTCAATATTAAAACTTCTTCCTCATTGGAGCCACAGTTTGATTGTATAACAACATTGTGCACGTTGTGATGTTTTTTTCAAACTGATAACCACATTTTAAATACTCAAACAATTCTGAAACATTGAAAGGTGCCCTGCCACATCATTTTTACTTGTATTTTTTATATTTTTTAATATGTTAGGTCCATATGTGTTTGTGTTGTGAATGTGAAAATGAACTGCTACCTCCTCTGTCAGCTCTAGCCACTGAAAGGAAATAAGCGGAGAAATCAGGCCAATTACAAAAGCTGGTCAGTCTGACGTGGTGTTGCCTGAGCTCATTACTATTCATGAGCTCGCCCAGTTGCGCTGGGTAAAGGATGCTGATAGCCAGGCTCTCATTGGCTGTATGTTAGCCAATCAGAGTCAAGCAACTTAGCTTGTTGAATATTAATGACAACTGGCACAAATCGAGCTGAGTCTTCTTGCAGGCTTTCTATACCATGCTAGAATGGCTTGAAACAAGGTAACCAAGGCATTTTTTCCACAAAAATGGTAGAACTTCAGACATTACCACAAAGTAATGAAATACGTGTGGCAGGGCACCTTTAAGAAATATTACTAGAAAATTTTAAATTGACATAAATTGATATTACGGTGCAGTAGGGTTTAGACAATCAATCAATTTGTCAACAGACAGAAAAAGGTATCACCAACTATTTTGAAATCTATGAATTAATGATAATAGTTTCAGTTATTTATCACTAACATATGCTAAACAATCACTGGTTCTCTATTTTCCATCACTGTAAAGTAAACTCAATGTCTTTGGGTTGTGATGGGCTATTTTTCATTATTTCTGAGATTTTAGAGACAAATGATCAATTTAAATAGATGAATCATGCAGGTCATGATCATCATATCAACCCAATTGCTCAATCTCACCCATTTTATTGTTTACTCATGTAGTTATGACAATATGAGCTCTGAGTAACCGGGTTTTCTCTGTCCTCTACTATGGGAATACAATTGATTCTGAAAGTGCTAAGGTACACCCAGTAGCTAGGGTTGCACGATATGAGGAAAATATGCGATATTCGATAACGTTGTTGAATATCGTGATAACGATATTATTTGCAATAAACGGATATTAAAGTGTTCACAGTTCTGCTGCTTGTTGAATTTAAAACAAATGAAAAGGAAATCCTTCCCAACATTTTATTGAACAAATTGAACATTGAATTGAATATAAAACTAAAAAAAGAATGACGGTTACATTTTAAAGGGCAGTTTTCTACTGATATTTTTGTTTCAACTAAACAAAAAAATCTCTGAGTGTCTTTGGCGATATGTTGCAGCCTTTTGCGATATTGCGCCAGTTGATATTGCGATGACGATAAAAAAAACAAAAAAAAACCGATATATTGTGCAGCCCTACCAGTAGGCAGTTTATTCTGCACACCTAGCTAAGACGGATGCATTTTAATGCAACAAAACCTGCCTTCATGAGGGTTATAATGTGCTTCTTAAAACTGCTGTGGAGAGGTGTTCAATCAGCTGTATGGTCATTTTGGAGGCTGTATAGTTTGTGATGAGTTTGTTTTATTGCATTATATATTATACATTTTATGACACTAAGATGTTTCTTATTATTTAGTCTGATGAAACTGGGTGGATAAAACACCTCTAATTATAACGTCACACAATTCAGTAAAACCACAAACGAAAACTACGAAGTTGAATAAACACCTTCCTACAAACCTTTTAACAAAACTTAACAGTATAACCTTCATGAATGGCTTATTGCAGGGCTTTTGTAACGTTATTAGACCAGATAACTTTTAGCTAAGTGTGCCTAACCCTTGTGTTGTCTTCCTGTCAACCTTGAAAAAAAACACTTCTTTTTTTTTTTAAGTTTTTTGACGCCTTTTTTTCACAGTTAGTTTTTGCTTTTTCCAACGTTTTAAATTGTAAAACTTTTCTTCTACACATTTGCAGCGCTTATTTCTACGTCCTATTTTTTCTGATATAAAACAAAAATTTAAAACGGGTCAATGTGACCCGAAGTCAACACAAGGGCTAATATGGCAACTGAGTGTACTTTGTTATTCTAATTGAGTAGGTGAACATGTCCATACTTATTGTACATGCTGTATAATTTACAACTCCAGCCATGGGATGTTAGCATGGTTAGCTAACTTGTGTCTGCACACAGGTTCACTAATGGGCCAGAAGTCCAGTGACTGAATGAAACCCTCGACTGACGCATTGTATAATTCATTGGCAAGGCATAACAACATTTAACTGAATTAGTATTTACCTCCGAGAATGAAAGCGCCCACACATGAGATGAAGCCCGACAGAAAGCTATTGAAGGGGAAGGTGCCAACGAGCAGACAGTAGAGGAACTGCAGCGCTCCTGTCAACAAGATGTACAGCAAATATGCATCCACCACTTTCAGCTTGTTGGGCGTCGTGGTGGTGTACTCGTCTAGAAACCGAGAAATAACCGATATGACTGAATTCGACATGACTTTGCCGTCTTATTTGTACAAATGAGGTCAATAAGCGACTTTTGCACAGGTCCACTTCCTCAAGCGAATGAGTGACGTGTCCTCGTCAACCGGAAGCGGCCTTGGTGTTACAAAGAATATATTCCGATTCCGTCGCTCGGAAAGAAAAGCAAAGGGCCCGCTGTTGAAGGAAATTATCCTTAGCGCCGCCCACCGTACGACAGAGAGGTGTGAAATTTGGAAAGATGATTTACTCTGCCAGTATTTCGAGGTGCGGCTGTGTTAACTACGTACTCGAATCTTACCAATTTTCTTGGATCGGAATGGCCCCAGTGCCTAATGTTTGAATCACAGTCACCCGCAAGTTAAGCTTTTGCAGTTTTGAATTTCACCAATCAATTCACACAAAGAACACACACAACAGCAATAACATTACACTACAATAATACGTGTACTTGCCCGTCCCCCCAAATTTGTTTTTTTACTGTGAACGGCCCGTCAGACTTTGTATTAGATGGAAGATGATTGATTAATGACTGTAAAAAAAATAAATTAAAAAAGCGTTATGAGTTATGCTTATAGCTGACCGTTGACGCATCTTCACAATAGACCATCTTTGTATTCGGTCAGCTGATCTATAAACGACTTATAAAACATCAGAAACTAGCCTACAGACACAGAGGTGTACATTTCAAAGCAGATACAGAGAACCGTGTTGTCAACCTCATAACTTGATGTAACCGAATGTAGTTAACCAATGGAGCCTGCTACAACACACACAGCTCCGATACAGGCCGATTGCGAAACAGAGTAAGTAACACAGATAGATAAACAGTCTGGTACAACCTCCTTCAGCACCCCGCTGGGCTGATTACATCACATTCTAGCTAAAATTAAACAAAAAATGATCCCCTTTAAGGCATGTATTGGGATCTGTGTAGTACAATACTTAACTAGAGTGCTATATCATTGTACCAATATCAATTTGCATATAAAATATACATGTTCTTAAACTTATATGTGTTATATCCATGTGACATTACACTTAATTACAACCTTTTCTAAATTACAACATTTTATAAATGTAACCACCTAACTGTTTTAATATAACACAACTGTTGTTACCAGTAGCTTATCTGACATGAATAGAGGGTTAAAAAAAATTTAAAATCAGTGATCACAAAGTTTAACACTGGCTCACTTTAACTTCCAGAATCAGTACTGTAGGGATATTAGTTTTTTTTTATTATTAGTAACCAAGACCCCACACAGGAGTGGCTAGTGATTGAATGGGATGTTGGTCTGCCACTCCTGTCAAACAGGTCTTTTTAAATTTGCATTTATTGGAGAGAAGAGCAGCTGTGAGCGACACTCCAAGGCGAGCCAGTTGATCGGATGACTCGGCATATTTTAAATGCATGTTGACTCTATGCATGGCACAGTAAACTTCCTGAAATTTAAATTACTCTTAAAAGGTCAGAGGTAATCATGATAAATATTGACCAATACATCACTGCTGCTGTGGCTTTGATTGATAGCATGGTGGCTGTAAAACATGACACTCCCAGGTGGGTTTGGTCTATTCAAACAATGATAACACTGACTTAAACCTGTTAGTATGGTACATTCAGCGTGTTCCGAGTAATTCCTGTACTACCTACTATCTCTTCGTTTTTTGTTTCTCTCTTGTTAGGCCAAGTTCTGTGACTTCAGTCTGGAGCTGGTGGCCTTCCTGGCGTCCAACCTCCATGTCCCTTTTAAAAACTACAGAGTCCAAGATTCTTGCTTGTAAGAATGTTTTGACATATACTCGCAGATTTTTAAACCACAATAAAGGAAGATAAATGTAGCTAAATACTTGTAATGATATATAAATGGCTGCTAACTCTTTATGAAATATCTATATGAGCTTCTGCAAGTGTAAAATGACACTGTTATATCACTAGCTATATAGTCTCGCATTGCCAGACCTTCCTCCACAGCGCTGTGGAGGAGGGTCTGGCTAGTCCACACAGGATTTCGGGATGGGACAAGAACGTGCTTTGGTTTATTGGCATTTCTTTAAACCAATCACAATCGTCTTGGGCGGGGCTAAGCGCCGAGCAGAGCCACGGTGCCTCTGCAAAATAGCCTCGGGAAGGAACTTGTTTTGGTGGAACTTGCTCTTTCAAAAGTTGTTTTAGTCATGCAAAAGAAAACTCAGATTGGACAGATAGTCTAGCTAGTTGTCTCGATTTACCCTGCAGACATTTTAGGAGCAGTTAACCAAAGTCCTCAAAAATCACTCAGAGTTTAAAATGCCAACACAAAGAAAGCGGAAGGTAACGGACAGCCGGTGGAATTTCTGGCGGCACCGGGAGCAATCCCGGAAGTGGAACATTGTGGTTATAGACTACTAGCTATACAACTAACACAGAACCACAGTGAGGGTTTAGTGATCATTTCTCCTCCATGTCTGGTCACAACAGGTATTCAGAATGACCTATGGGCTCGGTTTGTGACCCTGCCAAACCAGGATCGAATATGGACTCTGACCCTCACCAACAAGGCAGTGCGCAAACCTGCAGAACAGGGTACAACCCTCCTCTCAGTCTTAGTTTGTTTATTTGGAGACAACAGCTGTAATTCCAGAGTGCTGTATGCATTATAAGACTCATGTCTGTCATCCTCTTTTTCCTCTAGCCCACAAGACTCCCCTGGTGATGGTCCACGGTTTTGGAGGAGGGGTGGGCCTGTGGATCAGGAACATGGACACGCTGAGTCGGTCACGGCCTGTTTACGCCTTTGACCTCCTGGGCTTTGGTAGGAGCTCCAGGCCTACCTTCCCCTCAGATGCTGCCAAGGCAGAGGAACAGTTTGTTGACTCTATTGAGCAGTGGAGACAGTCTGTAGGCCTGGAGAACATGATTCTGCTGGGGCACAGTCTGGGGGGTTACCTGGCTACCTCCTATGCTATCCAGTACCCTTCTAGGTAATAATACTAATGGGACATCATGTAAAGCTTCAGATGAGGGGCAGCTGCAGAACAGAATACTTGCAGCTGGCAGTGATTGGGTGTTTTATTTGAGAATAAAGGACTTCAGTAAGTCATGTATTATGGAAATACATTAGTGAAGGCAGAGATTGTATTTGAATAGTGAACAATGAATATGTCATGTTGAGAATTAACAGAATTTCAGTCAGAAAGATCAGTAATAATCAAATTCATTGTCACACTATTGTTCCAGTTGCTACAGTATTTATTCCTGACAAAATATTGTTTAATAGGAATCCATTGTATTAGGGCTGCACAATAATCGCAATTTTATCGAAATCGCAATATGGACTAGTGTCAAACCATTCTAAAATAAAGTATTGTGGTGCTGCAGAGATGTCCCGGCCTACAAATCGTATCCTACAGACTAAAGAAAAAACATCTTTGTTTGGTACAGATCCTGGCAAAAATCACACTATAATCATTTTTTTAAATATATATATATATTTCAATGAAAATGAGAATAAATGATACAAACATGATCATTCCCTCCAATATCATGAATCATATCGCAATCGCAATATCAGTCAAAATAATCGCAATTAGATATTTTCCTAATATCGTGCAGCCCTACATTGTATATTCATTTCAGTTGTTTGGAATGAATGTAGAAAATTAAAATTCTTGCTATTCAGATATGATCTTTATTGGCACTAATCATTTTCCACAGCCTCCAGGAAAATCCACAGTAGGTAGTTCTTTTGAAGTTTGTTACTTAATACAGGTGCTAGCAACATAATAAAAACGTCATGCTCTTAAGGGAATTGTTTGCCATTTTGGGATATTAGTCACCTTTTTGCCGAGAGTTAGATACCACTCTCATGTTTGCATGGTAACTATGGAACTACCACCAGCGGCCAGTGAGCTTAGTTTAGCACAAAGACGGGAAACAAGGGGAAACAGCTAGCCTGGATCTGGCCTGCAGGGCTATTTCTAGGCCAGGTGCTGTCACATCTAGGAGTCTCTGCTGGTTGCTTAGCAACGTCACAGTGATGACAAGACACCAGGAAGTGACTGTGCCAAGAAATAGCCCAGAACATTAACCCTCCATAACTTGTCACTTTTACACTTCGGCTTGTGTACAGATTAAACAAACAAGATGTAAAGTGTTACGTAAGTGTTAGTAAGAGGGCCTAGTAGGCAGATTTCGTTAGCTTTGGACTGAGCCAGGCTAGCTTTTCCCTCTGTTTCCATTCTTTGCGCTAAGCTAAGCTAATTGGCTGCTAGCTGTAGCTTTATTTTTCCATACAGATATATAAGAGAGTGGTATCAATCTTCTCATTTAATTCTCAGCAAGAAAGATAATTTATTATTAGTATTATCAGGTTTGCGCTTTTTCGAAATCGTATCTCCGTGTTGTCTAGACTCTAGTTAACAGACCAAACAATCAAAAAATGTTCCCTACAGCCGATGTGTGTAAAATTAGACATGTCCTGACGTTGGCGCCTCCTAGTGGTAGTATCCAAAAAGACAGCAATGCACACCACTGTGTGCTGTGCATAGGATGATGTCAAATAAATGCCAGTTGGTACAAAGTTATTGTAATATGTAATGTATTCTGCTCTCTGTGTGCAGAGTGTCACATCTTATCCTGGTGGACCCCTGGGGTTTCCCTGAGCGACCCGAGACACAAACCCAAGAGGGTCAAGGACAGGGGACAGAAGTGGGGAAGAGGCCACCCCTTCCACGCTGGGTAAAAGCTATTGCAGCAGTGGTTTCCCTTTTCAACCCACTGGCTGTCATTAGAGCAGCAGGCCCATGGGGTAAGATATGTTGTTGTTTATTTAATATTGTGCTGTGCTACATTATAACTCTTTCCACTCATACAGTATGTCATCGATTCAGGTCCGGGCTTGGTGAACAGGTTCCGTCCTGATTTCAAAAGGAAATTTGAAGATCTGTTTGAGGATGACACTATGACGCAGTACATTTACCACTGTAACGCACAAACCCCAAGGTAAGACCAAGGTAACACTCGCATCACTTCATCACATTTTTAATAACGGAGCATAATGCCTTTTAAAAAGCTGACCAGTCTCCTAACGCCTTTTTATTTCCTTTCCTCCTCCTCCCAGTGGTGAGGTGGGTTTCCGGGCCATGTCAGAGTCTCTGGGCTGGGCCAAGAGGCCCATGCTTCAGCGGGTTCACCAGCTGCCCCCCTCTATGCCCCTCACCATGCTGTATGGAGCACAATCCTGGGTGGGCAGCTCGTCTGGGGACAAAGTGGCTCAGATTAGGGACCAGGCCCACACCAAAGTGCTGGTGAGTACAGATGCAGAGTCATAAGGAAGATATTATCCAATTAGGAGTCTAAACGGTGCAGTTCAGCTTTAAATTAGTATAATTTTAATTCCATTTAAATTAGTGTTTTCTTC
This sequence comes from Sander lucioperca, assembly GCF_008315115.2. NCBI lineage: Eukaryota > Metazoa > Chordata > Actinopteri > Perciformes > Percidae > Sander > Sander lucioperca. The sequence goes on along the minus strand of NC_050181.1, from coordinate 41,382,356 downwards.
TTCACATTTTACTGTATGATTGGGGACTGTTTGTGTTATCTTTATTTCCTGATTTTTCCACTGTGCAGCTGATAGATGATGCTTCTCACCATGTGTATGCTGATCAACCAGAGGAGTTCAACAGAGTGGTAGAAAATGTATGTAACTCTGTTAACTGATGTGTGTGTGTGTGTGTGTGTGTGTGTGTGTGTGTGTGTGTGTGTGTGTGTGTGTGTGTGTGTGTGTGTGTGTGTGTGTGTGTGTGTGTGTGTGTGTGTGTGTGTGTGTGTGTGTGTGTGTGTGTGTGTGAAAGGGCTGTCAATTCATGGCGCTTTTAGAGCTGTAACCTTTGCCTGTGGATCATGCTGGATGGTTTTGTGTTGGGGCGTATCAAGACATGTTGTAGCTCAACATGAGTTTGAATGTTATTTTGTTCTAAATCCTGTTGTCATAGTAACAGGTTATTGATATTATTGTAGTAAAGTTCTCTAGTCATTTGTAAGCTGATATGTTTGTTTTTTCAATTTAGGATTGTTACTAAATGATTTATTTATAACATGATTGTATTTGTCATACAGAGTAATCATTGATCTTCTTAATTCAGTGCTAAATTATGTTGCCAATTGTTATAAGTGACTAAGTGAGACACGCACACCCATAGATAAGTTCTATATCTATGCGCACACCACTCTGGATACACTGGGTTTATGTGTTACCAAGCAGCCACATGGCTACTGATTCACACTGTTTATGTGCCTGACATGGACCATTAAGTACTGTATGAGATATTTCTTCATTGATCCCTGCATTTCTTTAAAATATTTTTCCCTGTATCAAACAGCTGTTTGTATTTTATACCTTGAAAACAATAAAAGCTTATTTGACAAACTGCTACTGTAGAGAACAACTTTGTGGCCTAACCAGTAGAGGTCAGTACCAAGTGGCAATTCTTATTAGTTTTACAGGGGCTTCACGCTTGTGCCTGTCATCAGTGGAAATGGATAGTGTTAAGGCCTGCATTAAAAATATTGTATATGTAAAAGCACACAACTATTGCTAGTAAAATATACAATAAAAAGTTCTAGTTATGAAGGCCGAATTGCCCCTACCATTGTTATATTGATGATATAACTGAATTATTACTACTGATTATGTTTAAACAGCTTTTTTATTGTTGCAACTGGTCGAGGTGGAGCTAATTTTACTATTTTACATAATGTTAGTTTAGTTAGTACGTAAACTGTAGCCATCGATAAACGTAGTGGAGTAAGAGATAGGCACCAATATTTCTCTCTGAAAAATTGAGACGTATCATAAAAGAAAATACTCAAATAAAGAACCTTTGATTACATTCTGCCACTGCTGCCTGTGCTTAAAGTGCTCATATTATGCTTTTTGGCTTTTTCCCTTTCCTTTATTGTGATATATCTTTTTTGTGCACATTATAGGTTTACAAAGTGAAAAAGCCCAAAGTTAACCCCAAAGGGACTTACCATCTCCAACAGAAAACACTGTTCACAAACTGCTCCAAACAGCTCTACTGTAGTCCAGTCTTTACTTCCGTGACGAACGCTCGTCACTTTGTAACACACGTTATAATGCTCGCCTAGCTGCTAGCATGGCACTCCCTCGTGCTCTGCAACTGACAAGCTAGCAGTACTTACTGCGCATGTTCGACTCCCAACAAAGATGGTACAGAAGTGAGATGCCTCACTCTGTAGCTAAAACAGAGAGCTCAACACACAGGGTGAAATGAGGAGCTGCAGCAATGAGCAGTACAATAAATATATGGTGAAAATGAGTATAATATGAGCACTTTACAGGATATCATGTTCCAGTTTATTTTGTTATACTCTATCATCACCCTATCAGTGGTTGAAGAAATATTCAACAGTGGAAACCTCTTGTAATGATCACAGTTACAGTGATCAACCGCTTATATGGATCAAAAAGCTTGGGATACAATCCTTTCCAATGCTGTTTAAATAATTTGCTTCTAGTAAGCAAGTAGTTCACTTACAGTTTGGAAAACCATTTTTTGAAAAAAACATTTTTAACTATGGTTTATGTTAATTCTATTATATATAATTGTCTCACTTCACTACGTTTTTATTTGTGACTAAGATCAGAATATTTTATGAATATGTTTTCAAACTCTGCTACCAGTTTGGCATTGATAGCCAACAGTTTATTTTCAGTCCTGTTAAAAATTTCAGAAATACATTGTAATGTTAACAGCCCAATACTGTTTTAGGCTATAATTTGAACAACAGTAAGCTACATTTTATAAACAGTACAGTAATTTGATTTGGTCATTTCAACAGCACTTGAAACAGCTGTACTGTCAAAACAGTCAATACAATTCAGTAAATCGGAAGCTGTCCGTTTCATTACTTTATAATTATGTAATACATATGCAAATGTTAGTTAGATGGTGCGCTGCATAAGAAATACAGAAAAACAATTTGGTTATAATAATTATCCACTTAATAGTGATCAATTTGACCCGGACAGACATGATGACTACAAGAGGTTTGCACTGTATTTAAGCAAAATTAAAAATACTAGAATATAAAAATACCAACTACTCCAAGTACATAAATAAGCAAAAAGCAACAGTACAGAAGTGTTTTCAACAAAATTAACTTAAAGCATTACAAGTAAATGTACTCATTAGGCAGCAGAATGGCTCTGTCTTATATACATTTTATTATCGAAGTATTCATGTTTTGTATGTACGGTTTAAATGTGAAAAGTAGCTGGTAAATAGCTGTTAAATAAATGCATTGGAGTAAAAAGTCAGTATTTCCCTGTAAAATGCAGTGGATCAGAAGTATAAAGTAGCATTAAGTCCATGCACCCCCAAATTGTACCAAAATACTTGAGTAAATATAACTTTGTTAGACTCCACCACTGCCCGTCTTCCCAAGCATGTCTTAAGACTGCAGCTAGTCAGTCAAAAGAGAGACTACATCACTGCATTGTGCAACATATCTTGAATGATGAAAGGCAGCAAAGGTGCGTCCCCTGTCTCATGTTACAGTTGAAACGAGTCACTATACAGCAAATCATCCCTCATGCAACACACTTTTTTCCCAAATGAAAAATGGTTGATTGCAGTAATGAAACAGTGATGGTTAAAGTGTATTGCCGTGTGTACTTCATCCAGATCCCAAAACATCCCAGTTAGATAGTAAATGCTGTAGACATGTTCTTTGATAAATCTTTACAATCATTCCCCGAAAGAACCATGCAGGCCTGCCTTGTTGCACGATCAACATTTTCTTCAAAACTTGCCATTTTCAGCATGTGGCTTGCTAACTCGAAGTTTGTTGTCGTTTCCCAAGTTTGAGAACGGCAACACACACAGAAGGTGAGGGACGTCAAGCAGTTATCCTGGAAATGTACTTGTACTTGATCCAGACTGATCCAGTAAAGACTTGTCTAATGATATACGGAGATAGGAGTCAAGCCATTATTTCAGTGTAAGGTTTATTATCATCACAACATGCAATTCCACAGGTAGATATGGTAGATAAATATTGTTATGTTAATAAAAAAACTTTCCTTCACATTGTACTTTGAGTGCTCACATTAAAATGACGGGAACCAGGTAAAGCTAAGGTGAATTAAGGCAAGTTGCAATATACTGTAAAACTGACTACAGTGTTATTATACACAAACATGATGGATAATCACACACAGAACAACATCTGGTAGAATTCTTTCTAAGGAAACTTTAGCTTTGCATCCTGAAAATGAAGAGTTTTATGAGTGGTAACTTGTTGGTTTTCAAAATCAAGGAAGCATTATTTGCATTTTATCTAGTGATTAAAATAACCTTTTAGCAATGTCCTTGTAGATTTTACTTTTTGGAAATCTACATCATTAATTGGTACGGAATAAATTACTTCATCTTTTCAACAATAATTACACATTTTTAAGTCAAATGTGACCAAAAAACATGGGGAATTATAATAATTTGCCCTTTGCAAAATGTCAAGGCCAATTTCAACATCATTCCCTTTAAAAAACATCTCACAGTACCCTTCCTTCATGTAAGCCATGTGAGGTTCATTTTGTCTGACAACACTTTTCACATACTTTTCATCCTATGACAAGCTATAGCAATAATACACACACAATATTTACATTATCACGCAATAACCATGACCTGACATTCTGTACCTCCACATGCTTTGGTCAGTGTCTTAAAACGCACTAGTGTTAGAACAGTCTTTGACAGTTTTGTAACTTCAATATACGTATGCTTGTTAATTACAGTACTGTATTTGCTGTTAATGTATTTAAACCCTGCTGCATACATCACCACAGTTTAGACATCTAAGAGCAAGGCAGAAGTGTGAATTTATATTATTTTAAGTTAAAAAAAGTAATACTGATAATGCTACAGTTGCTAATTGTCTATTCATAGTTTTAAAAATATCAAAGCATTTTTGCAGTAGTACAAAATAAACAAGATAGTTCAAGATACAGGAAGGTAACACACTTTTCATATAGTTAAAGGCTCTCAGTTCATACTTTATGAGTAAAAAGTAATAGGACAGGAAGTGATGTTGCCCCTCATTGCTCAAGAACGACAATATCAGCCACTCCGTGCACTTGCGTGAGCTGTTTACAGTCAAGAGACGCCACCAGCTTTCTGGGTCCGGGCTGGGTGGGGATGAAGTGCTCTGTCAGTGTCACTGTAGAGTGGCCGCCTACATCACTGACAGGGAAAAAGGAGTAGTGGAGTATTAGTATAGAGAAGAAATTGTTGGGGTAATGTGTGGGTGAAAGAGATAAGGAGTCAAAAGATAAGGAGATATTCAATGTTCTTACCCAACAACCACTTCATGGCCCTTCTGCAGACCCAGGCCTTCCACTCTGAACACCACTCCCTTTAGCATACGTGGCAGGGGGTTGGTGAAGGTAATCTTGGCTGCCATCTCCTTACCAACAAAAGCATCTCCCAAAGGCTGCCAGAGGGTAATTCAAAATGAGTCAGGAGGCGTGAACAAAACATTTACCTATAATTTTCCTTTGCTCCAGAGTGAATAATGTTCTATACTAAAAGGAATCCTAAAAGTCTACAGAAAATCAAAAACCTACCGTGATGTTGAGGTCAGGTGTGCGGAGCCTGAAGGAGGTCTGGTTGGCTAATACTTGCTGGGTCTCACTGACTCTTCCAGACAGGGTCAGCATCAGAGCTGCCTGATCCACCAGCTGGTTTTGGTACTGTTGGTAGGGCAGCACCCACTCAATGGTCTTTTCTGTGTGGTGCAGAGGTACAGAAAAGGGTCTGGGCTCAGCATTCACCATTTTCACTATGCAAGTTTTACTGTCTTTTGTATTATTAGCTTATTAGCTTCGCATAAAGACTGGAAACAGGGGGAAACAGCAAGCTTGGCTCTCTCCAAAGGTAATAAAATCCCCCTACTGACACTTTCAAAGCTCACTAATTAACATAACTTCTTTGTTAAATCCACAGTTGCTTATTAGCAAAGCTCCCCTAGCTGTTCCAGTGCATTCAATTGCATTAAAGCAAGACTACTGTATTCACTTCTGAAACAAGAGACAACACATTCTTCACCTTACAAATGAAAAGTCATGGGCAATAAAACATACCCAAATTCAATATTGTCAGGGGTTTTGCTGCTGCAGCCGTTTTGGGTCTTGTATGATGTTTAGCTCATGGTGGCTACTGTGAGCAAACTTTAGATAGACACTGATATGTAACACCCAGTTGTGGCCACAGTAGTTGCTGTTCAACAAGATACATAAGCTTGTTTTAACCCTGAATTAACACATTTTTAGGCCACTTGGGGGCAACAGAAACAAGCAGTAAACACCACACTGAGCTACTATCGCCTTTCGCGTTTCTATGACAAAGTTAGCAAACAGTTGCTTAATAGATACGGAATAGCATTAGCATTAATCACTCTCCTTTTAGCTCTGGTTTGGTCTCCACCCACTCCTATGGAATAATAACGAGCTAGTTGTTAACTTTGTCTGTCTGCTGTTTGATTATTGACTGATATTGTACAGTATTTTTTTAAAGCTTTTTTGCTACAAAATATCAGCCTGCTGCTGATGAGAGCAGTGAGAGTGAATTAAAACAGTAAAGTTGCAGGCCTTTAAACCAAAACAATGACTTGAAAGATGCTTCTGTAGAGCTGAGGGAACCTGCAAAGTTGAATGATAATTGTAAGTTTGTCACCGGGAGCGACCTCTTTTACATACATGTGGCCATTTAAGTCATTGTTAGTTTATCTTATGAACCCTCTTGGACCCTCAGGTTTTCTGGCAGTGGTCTTTTATGGTCTATTTATTTATTTATTTATATGTAGTTTGTTTTAGTTAGTTAGTTGTTTTTATTCTACTTATTTATGTATCTGTATTTTATGGATTGTTTTTAACAATCTACAGTTTATGTACTTATTAGCCACTGTTTAGAGCTTTTATTTATTTATATATTTAAGTATCTTTTGGTTTTGAAGTGTCATGCCTCTGGCGTTTTCTCAGCTGGGTTCAGCTCGGTTCCTGTTTTTAATGAATTAAATTGTGTGTGTAATGTGTGTGTGTGTGTGTGTGTGTGTGTGTGTGTGTGGTGTGTGGTGGGGTTTGTATGAAGCACTTTTATGCTACATTTACATGTACTTTGTATGAAAAGTGCTACATAAATAAAGTCTGATTGATTTAAAAATATTGATTATAGCAGCTTTAAAGCTTAGTGGAAAGCCTACCTTCATTGGGCAAAAGCTCCACATGCATCTGCTCCTTCTTAATAGTTCCCTTCAGCACACCCGTGTAGTACATGACAGCCACCTGACTGTGCAGAGTGGTCCTACGAGGCTGTGAGCTCAGGTTCTTCACCAGGATACTCAGCTGGGCGTCAGCACCCATCATGGGCCCCTCGCCCTCCATCTTTACCTCCACGCACACATCCTCTGCCATGGCCGAGGAGTAGACATCTGGCTTGCTGCCATAGCGACTGGCAGTCTCCACAGCGATGCGTTCCTCTTCCGAACCTGATACAGATGCAGGAGAATGTAAGTGCACCTCATCCTGTCTGATGTTTTAGGATGTATTGACAGATACAAGAGATATGGCATGGGTCCTTCAAACTAAGCAAACAGAGACACGTATTTTAATATTGTAAAGAGCAGGCAAACAGTTGAGGGGTCAGATGAGGGGAAGCTACAGTGAAATGATCTATGCAGCGAGAAAGTATTAAATCATTACCTTTTAAGATTTCTCCGGGTAGTTTCGAAATAATTCTGTCTGATTCTGGAACATTAATCTGGGGTAGAAATGCAATAAGCAAAGTATAATATGCTTGCCAGTACCTTCTTGGTGTTTGTACAGGTGTGTGATGTCTGCCCGCTCGTCAGAGCCCACTGCTTTAGTACTGATACAGTGGCCGACAGCTTTCTTCTCACTTTGGATCTGGCAGAAAGTACCGTCCAGTTTCCTCTGCCAGTAGATCTTATCACTGTTGACCTGATAGAAAAATACCAACAAGTACATGAGAAGTTTTCCTTTCATACTGATAATGAAGTTGAACCAAGGTGTGCATCAGTCTTATTTATGTTTAATCTTTGATTCGTACAAGTGGACAGGGTAGACATTCTGCCTTTGTTATTCCGCGTTGAATAACACAAGTGCGTTCTGTTCTTGATCTAGCAAGAGACAGGGATCCAAGAAAGTAGTCCCTATTTGAAAAGAATGCATGCTGCTAGAGAAGCACAAAATGATATCTATTAAATCTAAAGGTTTCACACTTCATGCCTGATTATAGTTATTCCAGCTCCAAAGACCACCTTTTTAAACCCTCTATGCCTGCAATTTAGTTTGACAAGCTTGCTCTCACTTTTGTAATGCATCAAAATGAACCTCAAGAGAACTAAAGAACAACGTGCACCTGCCAATTTCTGGCACTTACCTCAGCGAAGACAAATGGCGTGTCGTGTTTGAGGTAGACCTGGCCAGAGCGGATGGCGTTGACAGAGGCCGGGCCGCAGCGGAAGGTGCCCTGGCTCGTTTCCTGGGGAGTAGAGTCAACAGCCTGCCAGCCTCCAAGACCAGGGGGCAGGTCTGGTCTCGCCATCCAGCAGTCATTCCACACGTGAAAGTTCCTACATGGGATTATGTTATATTAAGGGCCTATTTAAAGTAATATTAGACATTAGACAGAGTTAGATAGCTTAGCTTAGCATAACGGCAGATGGAAATAGGGGGGAAACAGCTACCTTGGCTCTGTCCACGTTTCTACACTTCAGCTTTTGTACGAGATATAAAGTGAGCTTTAGAGGTGCTGGTGGTTGGATTTTGTTACTTTTGGACAAAGCCAGGCTAGCTAAACTAAGGTAAGCTAACTGTTTCCAGGCTTAGCTTCATATCTAACAGACAAGTACAAGAGTGGTATCAATCTTCTCATCTACCTCTCAGTAAGTAAAAAATTATGAATATTTCCCAAAAATGTTGAACTATTCCGTAAAGATTACATAGCATATTCTTCATTCAAACTTTTTAGAGGCATCGTAGTTTCAGATTTGTGTTACTATGGTTTTATGAAAATGCATGCAGGTCAGACAAAAGTGGCATCCAACGTTTGTGGAGCAAGTATCAATACAATGTTGTGGATAATCAGGAATTAGCACTTATGGATCCTAAATGTTACATGAATTATTGATGCAAATGAAGATGGCTAACCTTGCTACATTTTGCTACATTGCAACAAGTACCTGGTGTAGTTTTGCTAGGGATGATCAAGAAATGGCACCCACCATTCTAGGGACATTTTAGGGACACAATACTACCACAGAGTAGATAGATACCAAATTAGCCTCCGCAGTCTGAGAGGAGTTGCAAATAATTAAACAGGCATGATGTCTCTGAGGTGTCAAGTTACAGGGACTGCTTTCGGAGCAGATCTAAATATATGGCGCATTCCTAAGGTATGGATTTAGCAGCAGGCAATTTTCCTTGCATGGTGTCCTGGCCATGTAAAGTTACACATCTTACCACACAGAGTCACTATTGAGGTAGTCGATCAGCTTCATGTTCTCATCGAAATACACATCTGTGGTGAGGGATACATCAGTATCATGAGCTGACTGGAAATTGGTCACACTGCGGGCAGGTATGCCAAGACACCGCAGCACTGGCAACAAAGACAGACAGAGAGATTCATTAAAACTCAATTTATGAGGTAATTTGATAAATTAATTATGTTCCCAGATGCTAAGACTTGAGCATAATGACTTAAGACATTTCTACTACAGTGTGATGGCATTTGCATGGTTGCATGGAACTTTATTATCCCGGCTGACTGAAAGCAACACATGTGGCTCTATCGGCAACAAAAGTAGGAGGTATGACAGGAATGCCAATGCCAGGTATTTAGGGTGTATATGAGCTACGGCTTGCTATCAGGTGCTAAGGTCAGCTAGCTACCACCCTGCATGCATGCACAATGAATGAAGTATTCTGATACAGAGCAGTAAAGGCTAATGAAAAGGGCCTGATAGACAGGAAGCCCTGACCATGATCTTTTGACTGTAAATCCAATTTACATGAACACTGGGAACTTTGTGGCATTCGCACATGCACATACACACGCAGAGCGTGCACATACACATGCACAGCGCACACACACACACACACACACACATATTCAAAGCAGTCTCTTCACACGCCTATACCATAATAGCTTTCCATCCTCTGAGCTCCAACCTGTCTCCACATAAACACATATTCCTCTCACACACACCGTCACATGCTCTCTCTGTTTTAGTGTTGCTCACCTGTTGTAGTGATCCCAGAGAACACCCAACACTGTCCATATGACACAGGCGTTCCGTTGGAGGAGAGGTACTTCCTCAGGATCTCCACGCTGCTGCTCCACGCTGACGGAGAGACTCCATCAGAGTAATCCCCAGACCAGTTCCCCACCAGAACCCCAAAGTCATCCTGAGCGTTTATCTGAAGAGAGGATGGTGACACAGTCAATTACAAATGACTGCTCTCATTCACTAATTAAAATGATAATTTTCCAAGCAGAACATGATTAGGGCCATAGCTACTAATGGAGACACTGGGGTCATGTGCTCTGCATTGTTCCTGAAAATACAACTACAATTTATGTTTTAAACACATGGAGGGTATTTCATAAGCTTTTGGCAGAACGTATATAATTAATATATTTAAATTTGACTACGTGTATGTCCTATACAGTATATTTAACCGCCACAATTTTATTCCTGGCAGTGTGGTGGAGATGGCTTTAAAACAGCATATCATGTTGATAAACAACATTCACAGAAATAAATTGAAAAGTTAACTGAATAAAATCAAATATAAGCATTGGGGGACTTGGACTCATGTCCTAAGTATTTCTAATATCCGGAGATAGTAGGATGTTAATATAAATCTGAACTTACCATGGCAGATATGACTCTAACCACATTGACAGGATCCCCTCGACCAGATGGCGGCATGTCACTCTTCTCCAGGATAAACAGACATGCCTCCAGGATTCCCTCATGAAACTACAGCCAGAAAAAAAAAATGCAGATCCTCAGCAAAGAAAGGTAGTTCATTCAAACGCCAGGGTCCTCACCCAAGACCTGGCAGCACATCACCCCAACCCTCATCCACCTTCACTGGCTCCCAATTAAGTCCTGCATCAAATATAAAATCCTCCTTCTCACCTACAAATCCCTCCATGCCCTGGCCCCACAGTACCTCTCCGACCTCCTCCATCCATATACCCCACCCCGAAACCTGCGGTCCTCAGACCCTGGCCTGCTCTCCATTCCCCACACCAGACTCTGTACCTTTGGACACAGAGCCTTTAGTGTTGCAGTCCCATCCCTCTGGAACACCCTCCGTGCAGATATCCGAAATGCTATATCCCTGGACATTTTTAAAAAAAACTCCTAAACACCACCTGTTTACCACAGCCTACAACCTCCTTTAGCTTAGCCACAGTAATTATGTAAAGTGTCCTTGGGTTTCATGAAAGACGCTATATAAATAAAGTAATTATTAGAGCCCGAGCATGAAAGTGCTAGGCCCAACTGCTTCACAGTATTTTGCATTTGTGGACTGTGTTCTGGCACAGAACTGGAACATGGTGCTGTTCTTTCAGCACAATGGAGATAAAATTGACAATGGCATCTGGTGGAAGACTGATAAGGCTACTGAAACCTAACTGAAAGCTGCCTTGTGCAACTTTTCATTTGCAAAGCCAAAGAAAAAGACTTGACATGAGAATGGACTGGTGCCAATACACATCTTACAACAGGAACGTGATGTTTGCAAAAGATGTCTTCATTTTGAGACGCCTGGACCTAACAATTTTACTTTAGTAATATAGATGTTTTGGGTCGTCTATAGTTGGCCGCTGTCTCGTTTGTTTTCAGCAAGGTAGGACAATAAGATTCACAATTACAGGATACTAGGTTTATATTCTATGCTTTTGTTATTGTTAACAAACCCTAGGAGAAGCCAACAATGAATTGATCCTGCTGACAAGTATTGCCTGTGTAGCTAAGGTCTGATGTACATCGTATTCCCCTGTGTCATAGAAAATCAATCCATGGTGGTTTTAGAGCTAAACCTTTGCCTGTGGAGCATGCTGGATGGAAGTCAATTGATGTCCAAAAACTATTAAAAACTCATAAATGTTTAATGTTTCAATCCCAAATTCCAACTTTTATTTATAACCATATACCAAATGTGTGTTATTCTGCAGCTGAAAATAGTCCCCAACAAACAGACACTGTTTACTCCTGTTTGAGAAACATTTAATAAAAACAACAGTGCCCAGCTGTTTTAGAAAATGACTTAGTATTTTTTAAGAATAAAACTATATAGTTGTGACACTGTTTTAAAGATTTACATCCTTAAAAGGGGACAAATGGGCCGAGTGCCACAGACAGTGATGTAATGATCATTCAAAACCATAAGTGTTCAGCACTGTCCAGTCCGTACCTGCCCAAAGTTCCATGTGCGGGCACCTATTTGTTTCTCTGTGCCATAATAAATCCTCCCGATGTCATTCAGAACGTACTCCTTCCTCTCCTCCTCGTCATCCAGGAACACCACATCCTCTGAAAAGACATGACACCATTATATCACAGTAATCTGGCGTTATATAATACTGACAATATAGCATTGAGGGAACAGTTTTACATTCTGTGTAATAAGTTTTCATTACTTTTACATACAACTACAGTTGATCCTATTAAACTAGCCTTGACAGGAAATACAAGGAAACACTTGTTTTAATGATATAGATTCTAATCAAGAATTCGGCATCCTCTCTGTTTGTGAACGTTACGAATCCATGCTTTAATCACCTCTTCAATGACTAAACCCCTTAAGAATGTGAAAGAATCCCCAAAGCCAGGAAGTAGTTAGGAAACACAATGACTCCATAGACTTTGCAGTGGGGCCCACATTCATTTATGGGAGACAGTCTGTTCTGAGTGACATCAGCCCTGCAGACTTGGGTGTGCACCCCTAACATCAACATCACAAATAAGTGTCTTTGTTTTTCCATAGCTTTTATCTCTCGCTATTGGGTGGGGTAAAGGAATGTGACAAAAAGAAGGAGAGAGAGAGCGAAAACAGTAAAAGTATCAGAGTATTCAAGATGTACATGAGAAAAAATCTACTGGGAGGAAGAGGTTTCACAAAGTCATGAGGGACGAATGAGAGAAAGAGGGGAAGATATGCTTGGGAGAGAAAGGGGGGAGGGAGTGAGGGAGAGTGGAGCGTAACAGAGTGTCTTGAGATTTTACAAGAGAAAGTCTGAGGCTGAAAGCATCTGGCAGCTGTGATAATTATGGGTTTCACTTCTTCTTACTGAATATTTCTGTGTGTAGGGAAAACGGACAAACAGACGCGCACACACACACACACACACACACACACACACACACACACACACACACACACACACACACACACACACAGGGGGATATGAAGGAGCAGGAGGCCAGAAAACAGAGCAGTGGAGCAATAAGAGTGAGGATCAGGTCAACAGATATGAAGTTGGAAGCACAACTGGGTGGAAGAGGCATATAAAGGCAGGAAATACACATGGTGGCAGTAAAAGCGAGGGAGAGGACAGGTTGTCACCAGCTGCAGGATTACTGTGAGCTCGCCCCATGGCGTTTTTATACAGTAATTGTAGGATTTTGAATTTTATGAGCGTGAGGGAGAGATTGGTCTCGGGAAGAAAAGATTGAAAGAGGGAAGAGTAGATTGGGCTTGCTGCCAAAAGCAGCCACGCCATAATGAAAAACAGACAGTATTTTTTTTATCAAATCCAGATCCACAGTTTTTTTATTTTGCTGTGTTGCAAATACATTTCTTTTTGTCAAATATCCTGTGTGGATAAATTTGTAGTGCTCAGGAAACTGATCCCAGCAGAATAAACAATGGACCTCATTTCCTAAGGCTTTATTAAGTGAAGAAGAGAATAATAAGTATGCTTAATAAAAATTAAAAAAATGGGACTGCCTTTTTTTTTTTTATACAAACATAATGGCAAAACAAACCTGGCAAATTTGACCTACTTATAGTACAACTAGAAACTCTGTGCAACAGATGAATTTAGACATGTATCTGAAGTCTGACTATAAGTTCTAACTATGCCAAAGTCTATATTTGTGAAACAGGCCCCAGTGCTAAAAGGAAAGTGAATATGACATTCAATAGGTCACCAGAAACACTTCCCCCAAATGCTAATGTTGCTTTGCTGGGTGTGTAAATAGGCATCAGTTTGCTAATATGTTAGCCATATTAAAGCTGCAGTTAGTAACTTTTATAAAAATAAGTTTTTGTCATATTTGCGGGAAATGTCACTATATCCTGACAGTTGTACATGAGACAGATCATCTGCGAAAAGAATCATGTTCCTCTGCCTTCTCCTGGTGCTTAAGTGGTATAACTAAGTGTGTCTTGAATCTTAGCCAGTGGAGTTATATAACTCTCAGAGTTACACACAGGGTCACGCTGCAGCTTTTTGATGGACAGGAACACGCTTGTGGATTAAGTTGGCCTTTCTCCACCATGTGCTACATTATATCAGGTCTCCTCTCACATATTAAACATCTACTTTGTGCCAGTACTTGCTATCAGAATACTGATGCTATTTGTAATACAGCAGCTATGTTCTGGGAACACTTTCCACAGTAATTGGGCCGTATCAGACAAGAAGAATATTGACTTTTTACTTAGAAGTAAGCAAATAATAAGTCATTCCAGAAATGTTATGTAACGCTGTATGTCTTTTCTTCTTACATTTCTCTCCTCTTCTCACCTATGACTATGTCTTCTTTCCTTCCTTCCACACTCCTACCCTCCGTCTTTGTAAACCCTCTGCCCCCATCCACACCCATTGCCAATCTTACCTTCACACCAAGGGTTGAAGAGCATGACAATGTTCTTGCTGGAGTTGTGAGTAGTTGCCGCCTCATCCTTTGAAGAGCTAGTTGTCACCGTGACCCCATACAGGCCAATCACAGCACTGGCTGGCGAGTTGACGGACAGCTTGATCTTGTTGACATTCTTCTCTACAATCTTGGCCTCCCAGCGTTCATCCTCCAGGTGATCCACCAGTGGGACGATGACGTGGGTGCCTTTGGACACCATGGGCAGGGGACCTACAGCACACAGGTTATATTTGAGTCATGTTGTAGCAGAATGCTACATTAAAGAATAAATAAAGGAAACAATCCTAATGAACAAAAGCCTGATGTATTACAATGCATTTCATGCTTTCAGTTGGTACTGTACAATATGGTCTGTGAATTTATGTGCAAATGTCTACCCATTGAAGGGAATACTTTTTTTATTTTCGTATGGATAATTGAATAAGAAGGTTGATACCACTCTCATATCTGTTTGTTAAATATGAAATTAAAGCCATGACACTGTTGTTTCACTGAGCACAAAGACTGTAAACCGGGGGAAAAAACAGCTAGCTAGCTGTTCAATTTTTTTTAATAAATTGCCTACTGGCACCTCTAAAGCTCACTAATTAATGTGATTAGTGACTTTTCTGGGCAGAACCAGACTAGGTGTTTCCCACTGCTTTTGTCTTTGTGCTAAGCTTAGCTAACTAAGCTTAGCTAACTGCCAAGATTCAGGTTAACTGTATGCAACACAATGGACACAACACAAATGGATGCTCCAAGGATGACCAAAATGAAAAACACCCAATAGTGTAACAGTTTGTTTGCTACAATATGTTCTTAAGAAAGTGTATGTATATGTGTGTTTATGCACATACATTTGTACATTTGTTGTGTTTGTGCATTCAACGTATTTTTGAATAACATTTTGCTTTATATGTGCAAGTGAAAATTCAAGTTGTGCAGTTTGACAAAGTGATTTTCCATTCCTTTGATTTTCAGTTATCCTTCATCATTTTGATTAAATAAATTCAGATTGCAGAAAAGGCAGTGAAAGGACTTCATCCTTACTCATCGGAGTAACCTTGATTATTCACATCATAGTAATTGTTAGGCTGTTCCCACAGTGGATAACACAAACAAAACAAACTGTTAACCACATATGTCACAGCCCTTCGCCCGGCTGTGCATAGCTTGTTTGAGTAAACAAGCTCTGGAGAAGCTCCCACACTGCCCATATGCAAGAAACTTTGTGATATCTGTTAGCTTGGATGTTTCCTTTTACTTGGCTTGATGTTTTTGCTTAAGGCTAACAAATTTATTAATTAGCCGGATTAAGACTTTTTGGATGCTTTCCTCTAAGATATTTGCTTTGTGGCACCCTGCAGCTGCATTTGCTGAAGTGATAATAGAGTTTATCTAGAAACCATTGTTCTCCACCCAACAGCAGCCTGGACTTTCTTTCTTACCTCTGAGGACATGTTCAAATGGATATCAATGAACAACAAATTGAAAAAACACTTTACTTGAAGGTATCTACATATGAGTGACATGACACTGTCATGAACACATGACACTGCCATGACACAGTCATGACACATGAACCCTAACTTGTCATGAAAAAAACTGAATGATACTTACTAAAAGAAGCGTCATGTCATAAACGTTTATGACTTGTTTATAATGTTTATGACACGTTCATGACAGTGTCATGTCACTCTTATGTAGATACCTTCAAGTAAAGTGTAACCCAAATCTCTTTTCTGCTGGATCGGCCTCACCTTTATTGAAAATTATCTTGAAATCTTTTTTCAGCATCCAAGTTGACCAACTAGGTGGCTTAGAAAGCTACAATGATACAAGGCACTGCTTTTAGTGCTGCACTTAGAACCTTTTCCCAGCGAAGGTAATGGGAGCCTGTCAAATGTGGATGGCTCAGATAGTTATGTATGTCGATTCTATTTCTCCTCCACTCTTCCCATGTAATTATGAGACAGCAAATCACCTCTCTATGGTGATGTAATGGCCATGTATTCCCAAGTGTGTGGTGGTCAGTTGTAGTATGAGGCCTGTAAATACCAGAGTGAGGTGTCCTGTGTCCTGCAGCCTGGGAGCTGTAAACACTGTGGGGTGTTGGGTGGAATCCAAAACATGTGGTGTAGTTATGATTAAACTGCTACTCGAAATAAATGTGCATTTTGACCACATTTCCCATGCATTGCCTTGATTAAGTCGTTCATTCCCCTCAAGTTTCACATAGGCTTGTAGAAAGTACTAGTTATAAGGGGCATTCCACCATTTTTACACATTAAGATCACTTTATTCATCATGGATAGTACTCAACTTGTGAAAGCTGTGTTGTATAACGTCTTCTGTGACTCTAGAGCAGTGGTTCCCAATGCTTTTATTGTATGACGTACAACCACAACCCTGCCAGATGAACTCAAGTACCCCTTCATCAACACCACCTCTTATCTTAATATCTTGGATTGGGCCTTCAAACTTCTAACAGAGAGTCTGTTTTACGAACTTGGGGTTTTAGTTTAAAGAAGTAGGCATTTACCACGCTGGGAGGGTCAAACTAATGCTGTGTTCCAGTTCAATGATCCTACTGATGATATTTCTTTATCATATAAATCATAGATTCTGTTGGAAGGTATGATGACACACGCACAGACACTATTCAGCCATTCCCTACCTGTTCTTAGGTCCAGATGCAGCTTGTCATTGTCAGCATTGAAGGGCCTGTTGAGCTCCAGCTCAATCTGGAAGGTCTGACCTCTGCGGATGATCAGCTCGTCCCCCTGATACAAGTCGGTGTGGTGCTCCTGTCTGTTCTGACCCATCTTGGAGCTCAGCAGGTCCACAGAACACACTGACAACTTTATTTCTGAGAGAGGAATGTTTAACATGAAATTTAAGTACGTGTCTGTGTCACTGCTGCTAGGGATATGTAGGGATCATCATGATATGTGCAACATGCAAGAATTGTCAAGTTTAACTAAAGCTAGTCGTTACAATGTAATACCAAAATTGACACCAAAAGTCTGTGAAAATACCTTCTATTTCCTTTGCTTCTCCATTCTCAGGCTTTGGCTTTGCGGGCTCCGGGGGTTTGACATATTCCACCTTATCTGTAACATCATTTGAGGTGCTGTTCTGGCGCTTACAGCAGCACGGACACATCTTTCTGAACCAACGACGGCAGCCTCCCTCCTCCTGTTTCTTCTCCTCCTCATTGTGAATGGTCAGCTCCACCTTGGTGGGTGGGGCTGCTCCGGGAAAACGCCCCACCTCTGATGTGTCTCTTACTGCTAACCGCTCACCTGGCATTCTAGGAGACATTTTAGAAAAATGCCTTAATGTAGATGTTGGCCTAAACTGGTAAATATAATTTCTCCCCCCTGAAGTCTTGGGGGCGATTTTTGCCCCCCAGTCACGTTTTTTATGGCCATTCCATTTGTGAGATTTCTTAGGGCATTTTTGCCTATTGCCCCCCTTACTTTCTCACACTGATTTCAGTAATAGAATTGCAGATACAAATCATTATATTAAGTCATTACTTTGTTTGGTACACAGATAACATTACAGAGTCCTCCTGCTTTTCCTGAAGTTAACTGTGTCAAGAAAAAAGAAGAAAATACTGATTAGGTGATTTGTTTTTCTTATCATCTCTTTAATCATCTTGTTACAATCAGATTTACTATGAGTCCCACTTGGGGGTCTCGACCCCAAGGTTTTGAACCACTGCTTTAGCTGTTTCTATCAATGCAAATAGTTTGGATTTCATTTGACCAGGTTTTGTAATATTTGTCTGGTCCCCAGACCTTGCTGTGAACAGATTTTATTGGAACTACTCTCTACAAAATAAACAGTCATTGTAAGAAAACTGCTGACTGTGTTGTTGTTTATCCAGAGCCATGAGTACATTGTTTCTTGAAAAAGATGGTGCTGTTGAATTTCTAAATGATTGTTTTTAATGATGTGAGTGCCGCAAACAACAGAAATGTCAGAGAGGGACAAATAAAACCAAACCTTTCTGCAACAACTAGCAGAAGTGAGAAGCCCGACGGTTCAACAATAGTGTGAGTACACTAGACAGACTGTTGAGGTCATGGCAATGTGCTACATTTCTTCCACCATTACATATCTGCACTCTCCTCGGCCGACAGGTTTTCTCAAAGCATTCTGTGGTATTCAGCCTTTCGTCCTTGTCGGCTACACTCCCTGAGCAATCTAACATGCCTCCTACTAGCAGCTGGATTCCATCTGCCTCACCCCAGCTGTTGCATAACAATGTAGTTTTTGTGTATGTCTCTGTGTGTGCACATACACTGCACATGTGTCCAGTACTGTAAATCATTCGTGAATAACATTTATCACACTGTCACATTCCCACCCTCATACAGTGCACTAATAATCACAGCAGAATTACATCATTTGTCACATTAATGATAAGCCGGCCCTTCCTGCCCATCCGCAGATTTTAAAATCGGGTTCACATAGGTTACACCAAATGTCAACATTAGGAGAGTGAAAGCAAAAAGTGTTTACTAGAATGAAGGAAGAGGGAGGGAGATCATCATTGCCTTCTTCCCCTGCTTTTTTCTCACCATCTGCAACTTCTCTATCCTAACAAAAAAGCCACACAGGGCTGTGGCGCTGCACGCAAAAATAAATCTTTATCAGCACCATTGGAGTTTTGTTAGCTCTTGTAAAACACCCAGAAACTGTAATGAGCTGCAGTAATGCTCATAGTCAGGAGAAATGCATCGTTTAAGTAAACACATGCTGTATGAGATGTTCGGTTTATAGGGTGATTATTCTCATTTATACAAATGTCCTTTGCTAAGCCCTGCCCCCCTTAGTTACTGTTGCTACTCACATGCTAGCACAACAAGCGAGGTAAGCGACCCGGTATAAAAATGGTCAGCTCTTCAATACCAAAAAATCAGATGGGGGATGAGCATGCTCTAATTTTAAACTGTATAACTGGGCATTTGTATTGAGAAGTCTCAGCTACTGGGTAAATTAAGATAAATGTTGTCTTGGAAGGATATGGAACAAGAAATAATTGCACCAGTAAGATTAAAGATTGGTTTAAAGAAATGCCAATAAACCAGAGCATGTTTTCCTCACATCCCCGAATGCTATGGAGTAGCCAGACTCTCCTCCAGCTCGCTTTGGAGGAGGGTCTGGCAAAGCGAGGCTACCCCAAATCCAATACAGAGCAGGTGAGAGCCGCTAACGTTAGCTAAACTCTTGAAATAGGAGCATATTGGCTCTCACAGTGGACGTTCTATTAAGTTCCAGTCCTGTACAATGATTTTTCTGAAGTAAACTGTAACCCTAAAAAGTAACGTAGTTAGCATATATTATGCTACTTCACTTTGAAGGTAATGCAAGGAAAACTATTGTATAAGCGCTGGGGAAGCTAATGCTTTCTGCTGATGTTGTGCATATCTCAATGTGTGTCATTATGTTGTCTTTGTTATGCTTTAACATTTTGTTTTACAAAGTAAAGCTTAAAGTTGAGGCTGGACAGGTGATACTTGGGTGCCACCTGGTGCCATCTGAGGAATGTTATAGTACCTAATTCATCGAGATAAGGAGCAGTGAGTCTTTGATCCAGTGCTGCTACTTTTCTATTGATTTGATGGCTAAATATTTGCATGGGACAGGCATATCAAACGCAAAGGCTAAGCACACTGGTTTTGGGAAAAAGGCAGTGATAGCGAAGTTATGTGCTGCAGTTCAAAGGGCAAACAGCTGAGGAAGAGGTGGTCGGGAGGGGCGCCTCAGAGGATATCCATGTGTAAGTATACAATATGCATGCCTGTGTGTGTGTTTGTGTTTGTGTATGTGTGTGTATGTGTGCGTGCGTATGTGCATGCGTGCATGTGATCTATGCTCACTTTTGATTTATGAACCCCTTGACTTCCTGAGTTCATCTGCTGGTCAGATGAGTTTCTCCTCCCTTCAACTGTTTCCTAATCCTCTAAATATTTGACAAAACATTCATAGTCATTGTGACAGACACAATGGATCAAGTCAGCTGTATGTACTTCAATATGATCTCCACCCAAATCTAAAGTCACGGTCACTGACCTATTCTGTGCTGCCTTCCTTCCATCTTTAATTTGACTAAAAAAAGGAACCAGTAAATTAAAATGAAAGGAAAGCATGACAGGATTCAGCACATTTTGGTTTGGTGAGCAATGGATTTAAGTTCATCATGTAAAATTGAGCTCCCATGCCTTTTGCTCACTCACAGACAATGGGTGACTTAATATTTGTGATTAAGAAAAAGCAAGATACAATTATAATTGGTCAAATAATACTGCAAATATGAATTCTTTTCAAATGTAGCAACCGATCAAAAGCTGTTTTGTTAGTTCTTTGTGTCTTCCCAGTCTTTAATTAAGAACATTTATCTCACTACTGCACCTTAGGTGGCCTAAAATTGCCCAATTAGAGCCACTCAACCCCTTAAACCATGAAAAGCCATTCCTATTTTTTGGCAGCCTTGCTCATCCCTCACACTTTAATGCACAAACACATAAATGGATTAATAATACAGCCACCAGCCAAGCTTGAAAACAACCTTTCCCTACCATGTGTATCACTTTTTTCCATTATACTGTGCCCTCTCCCTCTGCACTTCTCTTCAGTCGGTTTTTGTTGGCATGCTGGCACCTCTGGTATGCCCACTGGCCTCTGAGATAAGCACTTCAACTTCAAGTCACTGTTTCCAAACAACAGCAGCTTTAAATGGCTAGGCTTGTTTGTCTGGTGATATTGGTCCCATGATGTACAATTAATTATTGATTAAAGTGCTCATATTATGCTTTTTGGCTTTTTCCCTTTCCTTTATTGTGTTATATATCTATTTCTTGCATGTTATAGGTTAACAAAGTGAAAAAGCCCAAAGTCCACCCCAAAGGCACTTACCATCTCCAACAGAAAACACTGTTCACAAACTGCTCCAAAGAGCTCTATTGTAGTCCAGCCTTTACTTCCATGACGGACGTGCGTCACTTTGTAACACACGTTATAATGCTGGCCTAGCTGCGAGCATGGCACGCCCTCATACTGTGCTTCTGACTGGGTAGTAGTCCTTACCTAGCTACTGCGCATGTGCGACTCCCAACAAAGATGGTACAGAAGTGTGATGCCTCACTCTGTAGCTAAAACAGAGAGCTCAACACACAGGGTAAAAAGAGGCGCAGTACAACAAATATATGGTGTTTTTTGAAAATTAAACCATGTAAACCTATTCTGAAATAACCTCTGAATACAATTATGAACCTGAAAATGAGCATAATATGAGCACTTTAAATAAATAAATAAATGTCACAGCACAGTAAAAGACTGGAATACCATCACATGCACTGCACATCCTTCAAGGTCTCAGAGAAGAAAAGGGAACCAGCTGCAGCTGATGGACCACCAACCAACAAGGCTGAGGGCATGAAAATACCTTAATGGACAAGGCTTCTTCTTTTTTAAAGGTGCAATATGTAATACTGACAGCTAGTGTTTAAAATAGTTACTGCAGTACAAATTCAAAATACTGAAGAGAGTCATCTCCCCCGCCCCCTCCTCCCCGAGACTCAAAGTTCACGTTGGTTGCCAGGCTGATACCAGAGCATCCACAACAAGTTGCTTGACGCTTGTCTCACATAGCCAGATATCACTCCACAGCACAGCGGAGTAGCTAACGTTAGATGCTGGTTATATTGACCGTCATAAAAGCCTGGGCTCACGGGGAGCTCTGTACCCAACTGACAGACACACTTTTTCGGCTTAGAATTACGGTAGGAACTGCTAAAACACCACAACCTCGCCGTCCTCTCCACCCGCCGGACAGACACACCTCCTAGGCTTAGAATTACGGTAGGAACCTTTAAAAATAACACGTTACCTTGCTGTCCTCTCCACCCGACTGAACACACTTTATTGGCTTAGAATTACGGCAACAATCTCAGCCCCCCTTTCTTGGCCTAAAATTACTCACCGTTGACGGCTACGGCCGCTGAACTGGCTACACGTTGTATACAGCCGTGGCCCGCTTGCCTGGTCCTCCGGTAACGTTAGCAGTTTGGCGGGTTAGCATGGCGGCGATAGCCAGGACCAGTCGGGATCACTTTACTGGCTGTCTCAATTGTTTTTGCGAGTAACCACCTTGGGTACTCTATATAATTCAATGTGAGTACACAAATGTTGAAATGACATAAAATGCCCGTCCCTTGTAGCCGTGATAAATTAGTCTGAAGCTAATGCTTAGCTACCTGCTCAGGAGGAAATTAGCCAACTTGGCGTCCTTTTGGGCTCTAAGCTGTCTCCATCTTTCAAATACATCTCCAATATTTACCCGGGGTTTGTTTGCTGCTTCCATCACTGTACTAACCTTACAGCTGTATAGCGCTACGGAAGGAAATCTCAAAAGGAGAAAATACTGGCAATTAGCATTGTTGTCAGAATAGATAGTAGGCCTATTTCAATTTAGCATGTTTCCTTAATATCTGATGACGCATTGGGGTCATTTTGGATTTATTACAGTAAATATATTACATTTTGGACCTTTAAAGCAAGTATAACAGCAAACCAATTTCCAGAGGTGGAAAGTAACGAATTACAATTACTCACGTTACTGTAATTGAGTAGTTTATTTGTGTACTTGTACTTTTTGAAGTAGTTTTTTAAATCTGTAATTTTACTTTTACTTAAGTATGTTTTGTTTAAAGTATTGTACTCCGTTACATTTTCAATCACCTCCGTTACTGAGTAAAAAAAAAAGTGCAAGGAAAAACTCTAATAATAATAATAATGAAGTGAAAACATTCTCAAAACTTCTAATTTTAACAAAAGGTCTCCAACGTTGTTTTGCGCCATTGCTTTGGCAAAGTATCTGTCAAGCAAACTAAAATCGAAAGCAGTATGGCTTTGTTCCCTTATCAAATCGCAAAAGACTGCGTTTTAATATAACAAGTATCTGTCAAACAAACAGGCCTATAATAAGTATAAATAAGATATTGTTAAAAAAAGTAACTAAGTAACTTTTACTTAGAGTACATTTTAAATGAGCTACTTTTTACTTTTGTAGATTTTTATACAAGTAATTGTACTTGTACTTAAGTAAAAGTTCAACAAAGTAACATTACTTTTACTTAAGTAGAATGTTTGTGTACTCTTTTCACCTCTGCCAATTTCTTGGAGGCAAGAAAATACCTTATAAATGGAATAAGACCAGCTTTTATAATGCTATATATTTTTGATATGGTAGAAATGTGCTTAAATGTCTCTTTCTGTCTTTATGGGATGCGAGCTTCCTTCTCTTTGGAGGATCATCCTATAAACCTCTATCGTACAAGAGACGTTCTCGTCTAAAAGAAAAAACCGTTAGGTCATGCGCGTTTACACTCTCTTATTATTAGAAAAAATACTTGGAGTAGGATCAGTGACTGAAAATCTTACTTTATCTGTGTGGATTCGTCTCTGGATCAGCGATGAATCCTCTGCTTCGTCCTGAGTAATTATCTCACAGCGTCAAACTTTTGCAAAGTTTTTTTTCCTTCACTCGCTCCGTTCTTGAATCAGTATACTTATATGCCTGTCCCGGAATGTCCTGCACGGTACTTTAAGCTGACACACACCCCTTTCCTCGCAGCTCAGCCGACCCCGCCCCACCCTGTATGGACCGAAGTTTCCCACACCCACCAGTCGGTCGTGTTGCGTTGAGCGCGATTTGGGCGCGCTGCGTAGTGCGCACGTGTATGCACGCACGCACGCACACACACACACACACACACACACACACACACCACACAGGGGCGATGGAGTCTGGAGCCAAACCTTGTTACGCAATCTCAGCCTTACTTTTCTAATACAGAAAGGGAGTGGCAGCTGTCAGTCAGAGGAGGTCAGAAAGATAAGTATTTAATGTTTGAATTTGAATGGTGAATCCTTATGCGATGATCACCCAATAAAACCAGTGAAAGGAAAAAAGAAGAGTTAGCAGTGTATCTGTAAATTTCTACCAAGACTTGGGTAAACTGTAGCCTACTATCATTGCGGTATTATAGAAAAGGTTATATAGGCTCATAACATACTACATAAGGCGTAGTAATAACCACCAAAATAAACTAAAACCACAGTTTGAGTGATATGTGGAAACCTCTTCAACAGGAAATCCCCTTGTGTCAATTTTGTAGGAATCACTTAAGCATTACAGGACATTAAACCTCCCCTGTACACTTTCTATTCTCCTCTGTTGGTCAGTTTACAGAGAAACCTCTTAAACTCACTGGAACAGAATCAAACCTTTAGAAGATGGCCAGCATGCATTTGTGATTGCATATTGTTGCATTCAGTCCAAAGTATCTACTCAGCAAAAGCACAATGTGATGAATGTTTTACTCCATGTAATATGGCTTATAGATTCCATTCTTCCAAAGTGCCAGCAACCAATGAGAGCAGCCAGTGTGGATGACTAAAGGTATACCAGTAATTTGTGGTTTGGCAAGAGATCATAATGAAGTCATATCTGATACGTAATGATGATGCCTAGGGAAAACTGAAGATACAGTACGTATCTAAACCTGCCTTCCTGTTTCCGTCAGTGTTATGGTAAATGCAGGAACGGGGGGGATGGCTTCTGGGGCTCCAGCCCCGAATGTTTTCTCGGGTCGGCAGCGGGCTCCATTTTAAAGATAGAGGGAATATATTGGTATCGAATCAAAGATATAGTGTTATGGAATCCAGTGGTACCCTTGTCATGCTAGCTTGTTAGGAAGGGGGATAAATAAAGCTCCAAATTTAGGCTATGTTTTTGTTAGGGAAAAACTGGCATGGCCATTTTTTAAAGGGGTGCCTTGACCTCTTACCCTAAGATATCTGAATTAAAATTAGTTATTTGGGTGCCCACAAATCTCCCCTTTACAGACATTCCCACTTTATGCTAATCCTGTGCAGTTTGGGGCCAAAACCATGCCGTTTTTCTCTTGCAGTACAAAGATATTATTTTTTTTATAAGATTCGTAGGTTAGAAGCCTACATTTGTGCCATGACTATTTGTATTTTGAAAAATGCAGACCATTTACCAGTTGTATTCATCTTGCTGGCTTGACACCAATGTGATAAATGACACTGACACATTTATGGCTTCTGCAGAACAGTGGCTGTGAGAGGAAACATAAAGGTGATTTGGGTTCGCTGAGTATCTGAGCATAACCGATGGGACTATGGGCCCTGGCTCTCACATTGTACGTGGGAAACCAAACAGCTAGCAGCGGGCCAAAGGAAACTTCCTGACTGTGGGAGACATTTTATGGACTGGGGAGAAATGTTCCCTTTGTGTTATATACATTTTACTAACAACAAGTGAAAAACACAATAAAGGAATCAATTGTTGTGGTTCATTGTAAGCAGATCAAATATGAGCACCTACATTACAGTAGGATTGGCCCTGTGTCAGAGTGTCAGTGAGAATATTTTTGGTATGTGCTGTATTGACATGTCTTTGTTAAATAGTAACCAAGTTCCTCTGACCTTTTCTGAACTTAAGAGGATCAAAAGGATACACAGACCCACAACACACACACACTACTAAATGATCTGTTTTACATAACAAATAGCCAGATAATACAGTGGACGAAAACAGCACAAACTGAATGTCCGTATGGTGTTAAAGAAATAGTTTGACATTTATGACGAAACTATGAATTTATTTTGACTGTAGTTAAATAAAGCTACAGCCAGCTGCGGATGAGCTTAGCTTAGCATAAAGATTGGCAGAAGAGGAAAACTGCTAGCTTCTAATTGGAGATAAACACATCTGCCTATCAGCACTTCTAAAGCTAACTAATAAACACGTTGCATCTTGTTTTCATTATTTAAAGTAAGCTGACGGTCTCCTGGGCTGTAGCTTCATATTTAATGGACAGTCCGGCTATGACTTATAGCTAAACATGGAAATAGTCTAGCTTAGCATAAAGACTGGAAGCAAGGGGGGCAGCTAGAAATAGCCACAAAAAAATTGTCCAGCACATAACCTCTCACCTTAACTTGTTTGATGTTTTTACACTTCTTTTTT